>NC_141822.1:3965582-4108082 GCF_982586985.1 Callionymus lyra | reverse complement strand
CTACACTATCACAACACCAGAGTCAAGTACTGGACAATACTACACATATATACTTGTTACTACACTATCACAACACCAGAGTCAAGTACTGGACAATACTACACATATATACTTGTTACTACACTATCATAACACCAGAGTCAAGTACTGGACAATACTACACATATATACTTGTTACTACACTATCACAACACCAGAGTCAAGTACTGGACAATACTACACATATATACTTGTTACTACACTATCACAACACCAGAGTCAAGTACTGGACAATACTACACATATATACTTGTTACTACACTATCACAACACCAGAGTCAAGTACTGGACAATACTACACAAATATACTTGTTACTACACTATCACAATACCAGAGTCAAGTACTGGACAATACTACACATATATACTTGTTACTACACTATCACAACACCAGAGTCAAGTACTGGACAATACTACACATATATACTTGTTACTACACTATCACAACAACAGAGTCAAGTACTGGACAATACTACACATATATACTTGTTACTACACTATCACAACACCAGAGTCAAGTACTGGACAATACTACACATATATACTTGTTACTACACTATCACAACAGCAGAGTCAAGTACTGGACAATACTACACAAATATACTTGTTACTACACTATCACAACACCAGAGTCAAGTACTGGACAATACTACACAAATATACTTGTTACTATACTATCACAACACCAGAGTCAAGTACTGGACAATCAAACCTTCATATCGAAGATTAGCTTTTTATTTTATTCTGTTGAGCTTTTTAATTCCATTTGTATAAAAAAAAATGATATATATATTTTTGTACTAGTGTCACAGAGTAATAATACGGAGTTACACAAAAAACAAATACAAACATCATTACTATTCTGCCTCAGTACTGTCCTTTTTTCTGTGGTATCTGTAAACAAACACAAACACGTCACAACATCACAACATTCTCCCGTTTGTTCAACGTAAACAGACGTCAAGAACAACAGGAAGTTAATTAACTTATAAAACCTCGAAAACACACTCGTGTTATGATTGACAGGCGACCAGGACTCGTCTGCGATACTAAAAAATGAAAAAACACAAAAACCTGGGTCTCATATGTCTTCCATCTCCATCCGAGTCTAAATTTCAAGCTCAGCTCATTTCCCCACTTTCAAGCAACGGTGTAAAGTATCCGTCTCCCCGTCTGTTCTTCGATCTTCAATCATCCCCCACTCATCCTGTACTTCTCTTTTCCCCTCGTTCTTTCTCTAATAACAGGAAGTCGGCTTTTCTCTCCGACGCTCGCTGACCTTTCAGGCCGAGAGCGCAGCAGCTCTAAGTAATTCCCGGCGCTTGCATTTGTGAACACGTCGCTCTGGAAGTTACTTTTGCATCGTCGTCACATCAGATGATTGGTGAGCCGAGAGTACTCTTAAGATGGAGCAGGAAGTTACTTCGATACTTCTATACTCTGCACCAGTACTACAGTTGAAGATATTGATTATCATGTTTAACGATCTAAAAGTGGTTTGTTTCATTTTTATAAAATACTCGTGGCAAGTACAGGATCTGATGAGCTGAGAATATATCAGTAACCAAAGCACACGTTTGGAATGTGTACTTTGAGTATTAAAAAATAGTGATTTTAAAAATATTAATTAATACACTTAAATATCACAAACATTTGTCCAGGATACTGTATCAATATTCAACAACACTGTATTTGTTTTTTTTTATATTGTGTTGCAATTAAACTTCCGGCCTCTAGATGGCAGCAGTCGTTACATCCTCCGCAGCTACAGGAAGAATGATGACTGAGGACGAGAGGATACAGTGAGTCCAGCAGCTTTTAAAGCTGATGCTTGGAAATCTTTTGGTTTGAAAACAAATTAAAGTAGTTAAGACTTCGTCAAGAGTCATGTGGTCTGTAAATACTACAACACCAGAGTCATGTACTGGACAATACTACACATAAGACGTTTCTATTTGTGCAGGCTTTTCCTTGAATTTCTCGAACTCCTGTGTTGTTCTCAGTGTTGTCTTGATCTTTGAAGTATGTACTGTTTTGAGTATTGTTTTGATTGTTAAAGCGCTTTGTGACCCTGGTCTCGAAAAGCGCTATATAAATATATATTACTTACTTACTTACTTACTTACATATATACTTGTTACTACACTATCACAACACCAGAGTCAAGTACTCCACAATACTACATATATATACACTTGTTACTACACTATCACAAAACATGAGTCAAGTACTCGACAATACTACATATATACTTGTTACTATGCTGTCACAACACCAGAGTCAAGTACTGGACAATACTACACATATATCCTTGTTACTACACTATCACAACACCAGTCAAGTACTGGACAATACTACATATATATATACTTGTTACTACACTAAAACAACACCAGAGTCAAGTACTGGACAATACTACAAACCTATCCTTTTTACTACACTATCACAATACATCGTATTGTTGACCCTTGTATTGTGATATTATATACTGTATATCAACACATTCTTGACTTTAATCTCGTAATAAATTGTTTTACTAATCTATTCTGATGGATTAAATGAGAATAAAAAAGTTTGTGGCTCTAATACTGTCGTAAAAAACTCATGTTTTATCAAGATCGACTGAATAATCCATCAATGATATCAACAGGTTTCATCTTCTGCTGATGTCGTTACTGTGAGCGAACATTAAAGGAAGTAGAAAAGCAAACAATGTGTCGACCCGTGAAGCCAGTGAAGCCAGTGAAGCCAGTGAAGCCAGTGAAGCCAGTGAAGCCAGTGAAGCCAGTGAAGCCAGTGAAGCCAGTGAAGCCAGTGAAGCCAGTGAAGCCAGTGAAGCCAGTGAAGCCAGTGGCAGCTGCTGAAGTCGTATCGACGCGAGATGAGCCTCTTCGTACGAGTCTCGAGAAAATATGAGCCGACACCTGGAGAACACGTTAACGCTCGTCTGTCTGGAACACAATCCCGACGCCGACTGCACTTCCAGCCGTTTCCCTCGATCCGACTATCTCGCGTTACAGCGGCGACGTGTCATGTGATCGACTCCCGTTAAGATCTTAAGCTGCGGCGGTTCTTGTACTTCCTTCGATCCGCGAAGTTACTCCTGTGGGCGAGAAATACTTCTGCTGTTACGCTTGTTAATGTCGACCCGGTATCTTCGCTCCCATTGGCTGCCACGTCTTCCTGTCGTTAACTGGGTGAGGGGTCGCATCTCGCTCGGTTCAGTGTGTGGGCGTTTAAGAATAAAAACAGTATTCACTGAGTTTGTTCACTTTTGTGTTTCAATTAAACATGTGGCCACTAGATGGCAGCAATCGTTACGTTCTCTGCAGATAAAGGAAAAATGATGACTGAGGACGAGAGGATACAGTGATGACTGAGGACGAGAGGATACAGTGATGACTGAGGACGAGAGGATACAGTGATGACTGAGGACGAGAGGATACAGTGATGACTGAGGACGAGAGGATACAGTGATGACTGAGGACGAGAGGATACAGTGATGACTGAGGACGAGAGGATACAGTGATGACTGAGGACGAGAGGATACAGTGATGACTGAGGACGAGAGGATACAGTGATGACTGAGGACGAGAGGATACAGTGATGACTGAGGACGAGAGGATACAGTGATGACTGAGGACGAGAAGATACAGTGATGACTGAGGACGAGAGGATACAGTGATGACTGAGGACGAGAGGATACAGTGATGGCTGAGGACGAGAGGATACAGTGATGACTGAGGACGAGAGGATACAGTGATGACTGAGGACGAGAGGATACAGTGATGACTGAGGACGAGAAGATACAGTGATGACTGAGGACGAGAGGATACAGTGATGACTGAGGACGAGAGGATACAGTGATGACTGGGGACGAGAGGATACAGTGATGACTGAGGACGAGAAGATACAGTGATGACTGAGGTCGAGAGGATACAGTGATGACTGAGGACGAGAGGATACAGTGATGACTGAGGACGAGAGGATACAGTGATGACTGAGGACGAGAAGATACAGTGATGACTGAGGTCGAGAGGATACAGTGATGACTGAGGATGAGAGGATACAGTGATGACTGAGGACGAGAGGATACAGTGATGACTGAGGACGAGAAGATACAGTGATTACTGAGGACGAGAGGATACAGTGATGACTGAGGACGAGAGGATACAGTGATGACTGAGGACGAGAGGATACAGTGATGACTGAGGACGAGAAGATACAGTGATTACTGAGGACGAGAGGATACAGTGATGACTGAGGATGAGAGGATACAGTGATGACTGAGGATGAGAGGATACAGTGATGACTGAGGACGAGAGGATACAGTGATGACTGAGGACGAGAGGATACAGTGATGACTGAGGACGAGAGGATACAGTGATGACTGAGGACGAGAGGATACAGTGATGACTGAGGTCGAGAGGATACAGTGATGACTGAGGTCGAGAGGATACAGTGATGACTGAGGACGAGAAGATACAGTGATGACTGAGGACGAGAGGATACAGTGATGACTGAGGACGAGAGGATACAGTGATGACTGAGGACGAGGGGATACAGTGATGACTGAGGACGAGAAGATACAGTGATTACTGAGGACGAGAGGATACAGTGATGACTGAGGATGAGAGGATACAGTGATGACTGAGGATGAGAGGATACAGTGATGACTGAGGACGAGAGGATACAGTGATGACTGAGGACGAGAGGATACAGTGATGACTGAGGACGAGAGGATACAGTGATGACTGAGGACGAGAGGATACAGTGATGACTGAGGTCGAGAGGATACAGTGATGACTGAGGTCGAGAGGATACAGTGATGACTGAGGACGAGAAGATACAGTGATGACTGAGGACGAGAGGATACAGTGATGACTGAGGACGAGAGGATACAGTGATGACTGAGGACGAGGGGATACAGTGATGACTGAGGACGAGAAGATACAGTGATGACTGAGGACGAGAGGATACAGTGATGACTGAGGACGAGAGGATACAGTGAGTCCAGCAGCTTTTAAAGCTGATGTTTGGACATATTTTGGTTTGAAAACAAATGAAAGCAGTTACGACTTCGTCAATTACAACAATTATCAGTTAAATGCTTAAATAAACAATAAACAGTTGAAAACTTCACGTTCTTAAAACTTTACTGGACGTTTATCAGGCATAAATACAACGTATTTTGATTTACAATGAGATTTAAACTCATAGAACAGTGAATGTTCTCGTCTCTCTGACCATGACTTTTAAAAACACGTCAATTGAACTTTAGTTTGCGAGCTGTAGCATGTTAGCATTTTAGCTTCTGCTACAAACTACTTTAAAGTTATTTAAGTTTATTTGGATCAATTCTTCATGTTGAGGCTTCAACACAAGAGCAAGTAAATCAGTGTCATTCAAATTTCAAAACCTTACATTTTTTATTGAAATGTTTTTAATTACTTTATGAACAATATGTATTTTTTTTAATTAATATTTTCAAAATGAATGTTTTTTACAAATATAATTTGATATTCTAAATACAATAAATCAAAAACCTATTTTCTAAATGTAATATTTATTAATTTGTAGTCTTTTCAATTCAATATATACATGTTGGTGTAATAGAGTCGCCAGACAAAACCAACAGATCACAGAGATACTGGATCAAACTTTCAGCCAATCATGTGACATTTAGACGATCATGTGATGAAATAGAAGAACACGATCAAGTATCTCTGTGCTCTGTTGGTTTTGTCTGGTGACTCTATTATACCAACATTTATATATTGAATTGAAAATACTAAAAATATATACAATTTTAAAACATTTATTTTGAGTCATTTGATTCAGAATATCCAACTCTAAAAAGCATTTATTTTGAAAATATTCCAAAAATGTTATTTAATATTTAAAAACAACAACAACAACAACAACAACAACAACAACAACAACAACAACAACAACAACAACAACAACCAAATGTATGATTATTTGAATCGTTAGATTAAACCATTGAATAATCCTATCACACCTGCACTCTCTTCTTCACCATCTGTTGGCAACAGTAAATAAAAAGAAACTATGAAAAAAAACATAACAAAACTGTAAAGATATTCAACATGGTTTGATCAGTCGTGCGCCTGTTGCTGGTCCATTAAAAAACATTTGATGGGCCACAATTGGCCCCTGAGCAGCTGATAACACTTTAGCGAGCAATAACTTTTTAAAATGACTTTATAATCCAGTTTTTTATATATATTTTACCTCAATATTTATCTCTGCTCAGATTATTTCATGTTTGTTTTTCTGAGGCTTTGTGTTGTTGAAAAATAATATGAATATAAAAAGTAACTACTTTAGTTTTTAAACGTGAATCCTTCTCACAATAACCACTTGTTTAGCAGAACAACTTCATCACCATCACTGAGGACTAGTCACATGTTATTGACTGCAGCCTAACTAGCGACCGGTCGACGAGTTAAACCGACTAGTTAACAACATCACTAAGAGACCGTGAGTGAAGCCGCGGGAACATTGAACGTCACTCACCGCCTGAGAAGATCCACGACTGGGTCCCAGAAGATCCACCTTCGCTGCAGCCTGGACTCCCTCCGTCGTCTGGTCCAGTCTGGCGTCCAAACGAGCTTTTGAGCAGAACCTGAGAGTCCGGTCCAGTCAGAGGTTCCGCGCACAGCGACCCCCGCCGGTCACCAGAAGAACTTCACTCTCCTCGGTTTACCTGCAGGACTTTCCCGCCATCGATCTTTCAAGATGTTTAAAATATACTGTATTATTAAAGTAAATAAAAGTATATTTGTTCTATCAAAGTGTGCGGGCCCTCGTCTTTGTTCCTGTGGCCCTTATGACGTCAAAGAACGTAGAAACTAACAATGATTTTTGTTTAATTAACTGTTTATTCTGCATTTATGTATTTCATCCATTACTTGTCTCTAAATACTATATTTGTCATTTTTCCGAGTATTTCAGAATCATAAAAAAAAGTTGGTAGTTGAGTTGCAAACACAACATAGTCATTTGTCGTGGTGTCGTTACAGAATACATGAAAATGAAATAATACAAATGAAAGAAAAGTAGATTCATTTAATTAAAAACAAAACATTACAATAACACAACATAAAATTGCATGTAAATAAATGTTTGTTTTTTTTATTTTATTTTATTTATAGTCCCTCAAAAATATTGATGTGGGTATAAAATAAATTGAGGACAAAACCTTTTATCAGATTTATTTTAAATAAAGTTATATAAAATAGAATAAAATAAAACATTTTGCATCCTTATCTTATCTTTATAACTTTGCTTTATACTTTTCACTCTCAGTTTTGGCTTCAAGGGGCCCTCAGGAAAGTGTATGAAATGTGGCCCCTGAAACAAATGTGGCTTGAATTAAAGTGTTTTTAAAAAAATCAAAAGAATATAAAGAAAATAAACGATGAGCTTTTGTGACGAGGGTTTGAATATTCACCTAAAACAGTTTTAAGATTTAGAATATTTTGTTTGCTAAAGGTTTAGATTAATTTATTTGTTGTGTGAATGTTTTCTATACTTAAAACAAGTTGTCGTTATCAACTAATAACAAGTAATTCATAGAGAAGTTGAATGTTTTTATGTTTCATGAAAGATGGAAATTGATTTAAAAACAACTAAATAATATACATGCTAAGTTAGCTTGTCGCTAACAGTGACTGCAGTTGTTATTATGGTAAAATAAAGTTTGTTTGTTTTTTATAGTTTTTCTTTTTTTTCCTAATTCAATTTATTTCAGCTGTATGACCTTGAATTGAAAAGATGAAAAGTGAAAAAATTGTTCCAGCTGGAGGAGGGAAGCCATTATTACGTCATAATGGACTCTCGTAACCTCTTGTTCGTCCAGATTTCAGAGCAACTTTATAAAGTAATGAGTTTAAAACATGTTCATGATGAGAAGTTACTGCGTCTTGAAGAACATTCACTACATGACACCAGAGTTGATACTAGTTGATGTTTAATGACACCAGAGTTGATACTAGTTGATGTTTAATGACACCAGAGTTGATACTAGTTGATGTTTAATGACACCAGAGTTGATACTAGTTGATGTTTAATGACACCAGAGTTGATACTAGTTGATGTTTAATGACACCAGAGTTGATACTAGTTGATGTTTAATGACACCAGAGTTGATACTAGTTGATGTTTAATGACACCAGAGTTGATACTAGTTGATGTTTAATGACACCAGAGTTGATACTAGTTGATGTTTAATGACACCAGAGTTGATACTAGTTGATGTTTAATGACACCAGAGTTGATACTAGTTGATGTTTAATGACACCAGAGTTGATACTAGTTGATGATTAATGACACCAGAGTCGATACTAGTTGATGTTTAATGACACCAGAGTTGATACTAGTTGATGATTAATGACACCAGAGTCGATACTAGTTGATGATTAATGACACCAGAGTTGATACTAGTTGATGTTTAATGACACCAGAGTTGATACTAGTTGATGTTTAATGACACCAGAGTTGATACTAGTTGATGTTTAATGACACCAGAGTTGATACTAGTTGATGTTTAATGACACCAGAGTTGATACTAGTTGATGTTTAATGACACCAGAGTTGATACTAGTTGATGTTTAATGACACCAGAGTTGATACTAGTTGATGTTTAATGACACCAGAGTCGATACTAGTTGATGTTTAATGACACCAGAGTTGATACTAGTTGATGTTTAATGACACCAGAGTTGATACTAGTTGATGTTTAATGACACCAGAGTTGTTTTTTCATGTTAGTTCACATTTAAATATACCAATTTTATTTTTCCCCCCCAACACCAAAATCAAAATTCAACAGTAATCTATTGACCTACTTTCATTTTGGCTCTATATTTTATTCTAATATTGTTCTTTTATGTTTTATGTTTTGATAAAGTAAGTATAAAATAAATAATTTTAAAAAATGTATTTGCAAATACAAATTCAATACGTTTGTTCATTTTAGTGTTGCATCCAACCTCAGGCCTCTAGATGGCAGCACTCATTACATCCTTAGCAGCTAGATGCCGGTGATGACTGAGGACAAGAGGATACAGTGATATTTTGGTTTAAAAACAAATGAAAGCAGTTACGACTTCATCGAGAGTCATGTGGTCTGTAGATACAAATTTGTGTCGTGGATTGAAAAAAGGATGAGGAATAAAAAACTCAAAATTCATCACAAATTCAACCTTTTTACTGTTGACAAAACAAAAAAGCGAGCTCAGGCAGAAGAGGGTGAAAAAAAACAGAAATACAATTTTAAAACTGCAAAATTATTAGTTAAACAAGAAAAACTTGAAGCTGTCGAGTCTTGATCCCGATCACCGACGGATAAATACTACAAAAATATATTATCATCAGAAATACATCAGGAATAAAAACGTGTCTTTTCTTTTTTTTAAAGTTAAAATCTGTTTGCCAAAAGTGAATTTGTTGTCGGTGCTTACAAATAAATATGTTGTTCCGATAAATAAACTGGATCTAAAAAGACATGAAGGTTTTCTCGACACGTTGGAAAACTTGCTCAAAGGTCAGGGTGAGAGATGCGTCACGATGATAGCGAACGACGACATGATGACGAGGTGGAATCCACGTCAGATGTTGACGGTGTGAGCATGTTTCTTGCACAGAGGCTTGTCTTTCTTGGAGAAGAAAGCTTGACCTTCCAGGCTGGTGCTGCAGACCTGCAACGACAGACGTTTTTATTTCACTCGTTCTGGCTCCTGACACCAAACAGTTTGTTTCACAGTTTGTTCGTTTGTTTTCAGGAAGTTTTAGATTTGGTTCTAGTTTGAAAATATGTTTCAGGAAAAGAATCAGTAAAAAGTGTAGATTACTTTATAGTTTGTGAGTTTGTAAATGTGTATCATAGTTGTTGTAAATGTGCAGCCCACATGGACCTTTATGGACCTACATGAACCTACATGGACCTGCATGGACCTTCATGGACCTTCATGGACCTTCATGGACTTACATGGACCTTCATGGACTTACATGGACTTGCATGGATCTACATGGACCTTCATGGACTTACATGGACTTGCATGGATCTACATGGATCTCTATTTACCTACATGGACCTACACAGACCTTCACGGACCTACATGGACCTTCATTGACGTTTTTGGACCTACACAGACCTACATGGACCTACATGGATCTACACGGACCTACACGGAACTACATTGACCTACATGGACTTTAAAGGACCTTTATGGACCTACATGGACCTACACAGACCTACACAGATCTACACGGACCTACACGGCACTACATTGACCTACATGGACTTTAAAGGACCTTTATGGACCTACATGGACCTACACAGACCTTCACAGACCTACATGGACCTACATTGACCTTTTTGGACCTACACGGACCTACACAGACCTACACAGATCTACACGGACCTACACGGAACTACATTGACCTACATGGACTTTAAAGGACCTTTATGGACCTACATGGACCTACACAGACCTACATGGACTTTCATGGACCTACATGGACCTACATTGACCTACACGAACCTACACGGACCTCCATGTTCTTGCATGGACCTACATGGACCTGCATTGACCTACATGGACCTACATGGATCAACACGGACCTACACGGACCTACATGGACCTACATGGACCTCTATTGACCTACATGGACCTACATGGACCTACATGGACCTCTATTGACCTACATGGACCTAGATGGACCTCTATTGACCTACATGGACCTACACGGACCTGCACGGACCTACATGGACCTCTATTGACCTACATGGACCTACACGGACCTGAACGGACCTGCATGGACCTGCATGGACCTTCATGTTCTTGCTTGGACCTTCATGGACCTCTGTTGACCTATATGGACCTACAAGGACCTCCATGGACCAACATGAACCTGCATGGACCTACCGTGCACACGAAGCAGGTGTCGTGCCAGGTGCTGCCCAGAGCCTCCAGGAACTTGTCACCTGCCTCGATGGGAAAGTCACAGCCGTGACAGTTGGTTCCGAACAGCTTGTAATAGTCTGAAGAAACAACACGCGTCACTTGACTCGTCTGGACTCGGTTCCGGCGCCTCACTGACCCATCTCACAGTACGGCTGCCCGTCCTCCATGTGGAAGGTGTTTCCTCGGATCGGCTGCTGACACGCCGCGCACACGAAGCAGTAGACGTGCCACGTCTGCTTCAGAGCGTTCATGATCTCCTGCAGAGAAGATCTTCATCAACACACTTTAATCTACGTCGTGAATCTAAGAACATCAACATTTCACCACAATTTTACTCTAGAATTCAGAAACAAAAGTCACTTTAAACATGATATTAATTTCTGCCTCTCGTTGTCTCACCCCCTCTCAGTGAACCCATTCAGCTGTTGGAATGTTTCAACCAACAAATTGTCTTCACGAGTCGTTGACTTTAGTCCTGAGGAACTCCACACACTTTCTAAAGACACCAGGCTTCGGACTCGAGGTTTATTAGATCAGCTGTTGGTTTGTTTAACGGCTGCGAGTCTAATGGCTACAGTTAAAACTTTACGACGGCCCACGAGCGCAAAAGAAAAACAATTTCCTGAAACAAATTCACAAACTCTTCAAAGTAATTATACATTTCTGGAAATTTTAAATGTATTTCAAAGTTTTTAATTGTATTTCAGGAAAATGTTCATTTGTTTGAGAGCGAGTCGATGTGAGACAATGATTGTAAATGTGTTCCAGGAAATAGATTTTTCTTTTCAAAGTTTGAAATGTATTTCAGGATATTTATTATTATATTATAAATATTATAATATTTATAATTTATACGTTATATTATTATAATATATATTTTTAAGTTTTTAAATGTATTTTTCACAGTTTGAAATGTATTTCAGGAAATTTATAATTATACTATAAAAATTATATTATTTATAATTTATACGTTATATTATTATAATATATATTTTTAAGTTTTTAAATGTATTTAGAGAAATTTATTTTTTCACAGTTTGAAAATGTGTTTCAGGAAACTGTTTTTTTTCACAGTTTGTAAATTTGTTTTAGGAATTTTCTTTTCTTTTCAAATTGTGTAATTGTTGTTCGGGACATTGTTAATTAATTTCAAAGTTCATTCATTTGTTTCAGGAAATATATTTTTCTTTTCAAAGTTTGTTTCAGGAAATTTTTCATTTTTTAAATTTAAAGTTTGTAAATGTGTTTATTATTTGTTGTTAATGTTCAAATAAGCGTCAGTGAAGACTCACTCCGAGGATCTTCTGGCTGCAGTTGCTGCAGGTCGGAGCGAAGAATTCCTCGTAGCAACGCTCGCAGTAAACGTGACCTTTTTCCTCCACGAAGCCGCCTTCAGTCAGCGAGGAGTGACAGTGAGAGCAGTTGAACTCCTCGGGGTGCCACGACATACCCATGGCCACCAGGAACGGACCCCTGGAGACAGAAGTGATCAGAGATGATGTCAGAGATGATGTCAGTGATGATGTCAGTGATGATGTCAGCGATGATGTCATTAATGTCAGTGATGATGTCATTGAAGTCAGTGATCATGTCATATATGTCAGTGATGATGTCAGCGATGATGTCATATATGTCAGCGATGATGTCAGCGATGATATCAGTGATGATGTCATTGAAGTCAGTGATCATGTCATATATGTCAGTGATGATGTCATTGAAGTCAGTGATGATGTCATTGAAGTCAGTGATCATGTCATATATGTCAGTGATGATGTCAGCGATGATGTCATATATGTCAGCGATGATGTCAGCGATGATATCAGTGATGATGTCATTGAAGTCAGTGATCATGTCATATATGTCAGTGATGATGTCAGAGATGATGTCATATATGTCAGTGATGATGTCAGTGATCATGTCATATATGTCAGTGATGATGTCAGAGATGATGTCATATATGTCAGTGATGATGTCAGTGATGATGTCAGTGATGATGTCAGTGATGATGTCATTGAAGTCAGTGATCATGTCATATATGTCAGTGATGATGTCAGTGATGATGTCATTGAAGTCAGTGATCATGTCATATATGTCAGTGATGATGTCAGTGATGATGTCATTGAAGTCAGTGATCATGTCATATATGTCAGTGATGATGTCAGAGATGATGTCATATATGTCAGTGATGATGTCAGTGATGATGTCAGTGATGATGTCAGTGATGATGTCATTGAAGTCAGTGATCATGTCATATATGTCAGTGATGATGTCAGAGATGATGTCATATATGTCAGTGATGATGTCAGTGATGATGTCAGTGATGATGTCAGTGATGATGTCATTGAAGTCAGTGATCATGTCATATATGTCAGTGATGATGTCAGTGATGATGTCATATATGTCAGTGATGATGTCAGTGATGATGTCAGTGATGATGTCAGTGATGATGTCAGAGATGATGTCATATATGTCAGTGATGATGTCAGTGATGATGTCAGTGATGATGTCAGTGATGATGTCATTGAAGTCAGTGATCATGTCATATATGTCAGTGATGATGTCAGTGATCATGTCATATATGTCAGTGATGATGTCAGAGATGATGTCATATATGTCAGTGATGATGTCAGCGATGATGTCAGTGATCATGTCATATATGTCAGTGATGATGTCAGAGATGATGTCATATATGTCAGTGATGATGTCAGCGATGATGTCATTAATGTCAGTGATGATGTCATTAATGTCAGTGATGATGTCATTGAAGTCAGTGATCATGTCATATATGTCAGCGATGATGTCATTAATGTCAGTGATGATGTCATTGAAGTCAGTGATAATGTCATATATGTCAGTGATGATGTCAGAGATGATGTCATATATGTCAGTGATGATGTCAGCGATGATGTCATTAATGTCAGCGATGATGTTTTGAAGTCAGTGATGATGTCATATATGTCAGTGATGATGTCAGCGATGATGTCAGTGATGATGTCAGCGATGATGTCATTAATGTCATCGATGACGTCAGAGCGGGCGAGCCTCACCTGATGACCGTGTTGCACTTGTTGCACATGGGCGTGCGAGTACCGGCCGGGATGTGCTCGGCTCGCTGCACCAGAGAGTTCAGATCTTCAGGGTGAGGTTGAGGAATCGGACGATCTGGACCTTTAGGTGACGAGACTTTTCCAAACGAAGGAGCAGCTGAAACCAAAGTGTTTATGTTTCATCTCAAGATCAGACGTTTTACAATTGCCTTCGTCAGAATCTTTTATTCTAACGTAGAATCTTCATTTACGCCAACATCGTCAATAAATCACTAATTTTAATTTAAAATGTACTATTCATTAGCTGGTCGACAAAATAACATTTCAATATTCTAGTAAACCAACATTTTCTCACATCCCTAACACACGTGTCCACTAAAAGATTTATTAGTCAATTCATTACTATAAATAAAAATGTTTTGAAAAGTTTTAGGATTAAGATGGAAAACTATGTTATTTTTTTTATTTTAATAACAATCGACAAACAAACGCCCTCACACCTCACACACACATTTTTTTTAATAAAATGTTAATAATTTAAAAAAATTAAGAACGAACACCTGGAAAAACAAGAGTTTCTCCTGCGAGCACTGAGGCGACACACTGACCCCTGCAGGAAACCTGGATTCGGGTCACGAACCATACAAAAACTGCAGTGTTTTCAAAAGGTTCGGAGGTCAAAGGTCAAGTGCCTCCATCAGTTTCAGCAGAGAGAAGAACACGAGTCAAGAAAATACTCTGTGTACTCATGTATGTCCATGAAGGTCCGATCTTCTCAATGTTTCCATGAGACTTATTTTACTCTCAGCTTCACGTTTATTTTTGCATCAAAAAATCTTCTTTATACATTTTCACAGGTTGATAAAAATTTTGCTTGATCGTGGAAGTATTTCAGAGCCACAGAATATTGTAGTATTTTGTTGAAACCCTTTATTATTTTACTAAGCACTAAATTATTTAAGCATTGAATTTTTTCTTTTTTTGTAATTTCTGTATTAAAAAGTCTGTTTTTTAAATAATTGAAAATTTAAATAAGAGATCAGTGTCGTCACAATGTATGAATGGAAAATGTTGAAACTCTGACGTGTTTTTATTATTATTATTTTAAATAATTACATTCAATCATTTCTACGTTGATAGTTTTCTTTTCTTTTCTTTAAAAAAGTGAATTACAATTAGTTTTGCAAAACAATGTTTAATATGTAATTTAAATAATTATAAAGTAAATTTTGTAAATTCTATTTTTTATCATATTTTCAATTCAATAAATTAAAGTTGGTAAAATAGTTACAGTGAACAAACTTCTCGATCTAATGGCCAATAAATGATACCATCATTTTATATTGAATTTAAAGTCTATGAATTAAAACTATTTTGAATTTACATTATGAATTATTTAAATTAGAATATCAAACTCTATGTGTAAAACATTTTGATAAATAAATAAAAAAACAAATGTAACTTTTCAGTATAGAAAGTATCGAGTTTAAATGATTAAAACGTTGTTGTGTCAGCTTTTAAACTGAATAAAATAAGTATATTTTTATTCGAGGATCTCGTGAAAAGACATTAACGTTAAAAACTCGTCATCACAGATCTTGACGTCATCAATGTTTAGTTGTTTTTCTGTCCTTTTTCTGTCCTGTGTAAAGAGAAATGCTGCCCTCTGGTGGCGAGAGGAGGAAGTGCCAGGTGTTACCTGCAGGACTGCCAGGATACGAGGGTTTATTCTGGGCTCCTGGACTCTTGAAGGTGGAAGAAGTTTGAACGTTTCCATTCCTGGGAGCAGGTTTGGAAAATGGTTTGGCAGCAGAAGAAGTTTGGACGTGTGTCGTCTGATCCAGAGACTCGCTGTAAGAAGATGCACTCAAAATATTTATTCACACACAAGACTTTATATCTTTAGAATAATAATACAATACTTTAATATGTTTAAAATAATAACATGAGACTTTTATATATTTAAAATAATAACACAATTCTTTTCTATCTTTAAAATAATAAAACAATACTTTTTCATATATTTGAAATAATAACACAATACTTTATTATCTTTAAAATAATAATAAAATACTTTTTTATCTTTAAAATAATAATAAAATACTTTTTTATCTTTCAAAAATAATAACAAAATACTTTTCTATCCTTAAAATAATAATAAAATACATTTATATCTTTAAAATAATAACACAAGACTTTTTCATATCTTTGAAATAATAACACAAGACTTTATTATCTTTAAAATAATAATAAAATACTATTTTATCTTTAAAATAATAATAAAATACTTTTTTATCTTTCAAAAATAATAACAAAATACTTTTCTATCCTTAAAATAATAATAAAATACATTTATATCTTTAAAATAATAACACAAGACTTTTTCATATCTTTGAAATAATAACACAAGACTTTATTATCTTTAAAATAATAATAAAATACTTTTTTATCTTTCAAAAATAATAAAAAATACTTTTCTATCCTTAAAATAATAATAAAATACATTTATATCTTTAAAATAATAACACATGACTTTAATATATTTCAAATAATAACACAAAACTTTTTTATATCTTTAAACTAAAAACACAAGACTTTATATCTTTGACCTCAGTAACTTTGGCAATTTTTTTATTCTAGTTTTTGTTTCAATTCAATATCGGATGTTGTCATGTGACTACAAGCACAAAAAAACGTGTATTTTATACAAAATGATAAAAATGTTTCTCACTAGATCTAAAAATGTGTTTATTATTTCAGATTTGTTTATTTAATTGATTTTGTGTTTTACAAAAACCTTAAATATTACCAATATTACAAGAAATAAATGTATTTCTGTAACATTAACAAATCAAACTTTTATTGACCTAATTTTTGTTGATGTTTTATTTACAAGAGTTATTTTTATCATCGTTGTTACCTTTGTTTTTTAAATCTTTTTCAAACACAAGATCTTAAAAAATGAAATAACAAAAAAACATTTTAAATTTTACGTGAAATTTACAACAGGATTCATGGAAATATTTTTAATTAGACTTTTTCGTTCAGAACTTTTATTCTTTTTCTTTTACAAAGTTTCTAAAAATATATTATTTGAACAAATATGAACTAAAACGTCTGTCATTAACGACACTGTTGATCATTAATAATTATGTTTTCTTCTTCGTTTGCAGTTTAAAATATTGGAAACTTTATTGAGTCTAAATAAAAATGTTTCAAAATAAAAGTAAAACTATTAAAAAACAAAAACTAGATATAGATTCAATAAAATAATACGTTTCTCACGAGATTTTAAATCTTTTCTTCAGACTCGAGGTCAGATGTGTTCGTGTCGTTGATAAAAAGAGGAAAACAGGATGAAAAAGTTTATTGATGAGAGAAACAAAGATGAACAAAAGACAAAAGAGACAAAAAAGACAGAGACAGTCAAAGAGCAGGAAGTTGAAAGAACACGGTGAAGAACTTCTTCTACACTAAAATAAATAAATCATTCTCACGAAGATGAACGAGAGTCACTGCAGGACAGTTGGAGTCGAACATTATTTCAACTAAAGCACGTTGAGAAGTCGCGCCGACGAGTCGTGATGCCAGAGTCGCAGCTTCTCGTACTTGAGTTCCATCTCTTCCTGATCCAACCTGTTGACTCTGACGACGCGAGCGAGGGATGAAGAAGAAGAGCAAGAACAGGAAGTCAAGAGCAAGAACAGGAAGTCAAGAGCAAGAACAGGAAGTCAAGAGAAGGAATCCGGAGGAAAGTGAAGAAAAGAAGAAGGAGTTTTAACCTTCAGACGTCTAAATGTAATTGAAATGTTGTTTTTTTTAGATTTTTTTCTTTTTTAATTGAAAATTGAATTTAATCACTTTATATTGAAAAGTAAAATTTGCTTTTTGAATAATTTAATTTAAATATTTTCTGAACTGATTTTTCTTTTTTTTTTACAAATATAATGTAATACTTTGATTCCAATTTAGTTTATATTTAATTCATAGACTTTTTAAATCAATACAAAAGTGTATAATCGTGTCACGTGATTGGCTGAAGGTTCGATCAGTCGCTCGGTGCTCTGTTGGTTTTGTCTGGAGACTCTATTATAGCAACATTTATATTGAACTTAAAAGACTATGAATCAAAAAACATAAAATTTAGAAAATATATTTTGGAATTATTGGAATTCTAACATCAAAATCTTCCGTGTAAATTAAAATCATGAATTAAGAAAAAACGTGAAAAACATCATCGTCGTCTTTAATCCTAAATATGAGCTTTTTTTATTTTGTCTTTGATCACAAGAGACTTTTTATTTTATTAGTAAAACGTTGTCAAACAGATCTTTATTTATACAGCTTTTTTTTTCTTTTCAAAAGTTGCTTTAATCAAATAAATATTTTTAAGAAAAATATTTTCTGAAAAAAAAAAGTTTGGGATGAAAAAAATATAGTCGAGACTCTTGAAAATGTTTAAAATAAACTGTATTAATGTGTTTGTTTTACATTTTATTATAAATACTGTCGACATAAATGTCTTCATGATTCAATCCCAGAAAAATTAGTTCAATTTAATGTTTTTTTTGTTATTAGAATGAAGTGAAAAACATCTTCAAGAAGTTTATTTTCTTGAAAAATATTCATTTTTTCTATTTTAAAAATGTTTTTTTGGTTGAAGAATTTGATTTGAATTTGATAAAGAAAAAAAAATCTACTTTCATAAAAATCAGAAACATTTTTACTCACTTTTTTCCTTCGTTGTCTGCAGAGTTTTCTGTAAGAAAAACGACGAACATCATCAGTGAAAACTCAACAAACGACGTTTAAATTGATTCGACTCCACTGACCGTTCTCCGTCCCAGTGAGCTGAGCCAGGATCTTGAAGGAGCGCGACTGCGACGTCCCGGAGCGAGGATGCCAGTCGTCCGTGTCTTCCATCAGACGCTTCTTACTGTCGCTCAGAGCCGATCCCTGGAGGTCGGCGTCGGATTTCCTGCAGCAGAACCAGAGAGTCACTCGGAGGTCATCAGTCGAGTCACGACTCAGGAGCTTTTGACACTCGTTCAGATCAAATGGTTTTTATTCACTCGCAGATGAACACGTCGTCAAAACAAACACAAACAAACGTGAGACGACAAAACTAACAAAGCAAAACAACATCTGGTCATTAAATCTAAATCAAATTCATTTTAATTAAGTTATTTTTATTATTTTTTCGAATAAAATGATGCAAAACACAACAGACTTGAACTCAAGTCATGTTCGAGTCACAGAGAAATAAAAAAAGTGAGGAATTTCAAACCATGGCAACAAAACACATGCGATGTTAAAAATATGAATAAAAGCTTTTAAACATCAGCATCAACTGACGTTGAAGCAAATATTGGCTGTAAAATCAACATTCGGTTTTTACTTCAATATATTTTTGTGTTTTTTTTGTTTAGGCCGCTCGTGATTCTATGTTAACTTTAATTATTACGTTATTATTATTATGTTGTTTTTTTTCAACATGTATTTAACGCAAATGCTTTTCTGTCAGTTCGGTGTCTGACCACAAGATGGCAGCGAAGCGCCTCGAGACTTGATGGTCGTCGTCACAATAGTGAGTGAAGAAGTTTCAAGAATAAAAAAAACGCCTTTTAAAAATAATAAGTATTTTGAATTTTCTTTCGCTCTGAAGAAGAAGTTTATTAACAGTTAAAGATTTTAATTATTATGAAGGTAAACACAGACAAATATTCCACTTAAGTTGTTGAATTAAAATGACACATTAATTAACTTTTTTTATTTGATTTTATTCATTTAACTTGGGATCTTTGTGCGAGAAAACATAGATGCAATTAAATATTGAAAGTGTATTAATATTCAACAGAACTGTATTGATGTAAAAAGTGAAAACATTATTGATTTTGTTCTGGCTTTAAAATGATGTTTGATTTTCCTCACATTTATGGCTCAATAAAGTGAGAATAAAAGTAGATTTCGTGATGACGACACTCGGGTCTATATTTGAACATGGCTGAGTAAACTTGGCTGTGATTGGACGAGGTCTGGATGATCACATGACAGCGATGGCGGCGTCTGTTCATGTTATTATTTAACTCGAGTCACGCTCAGGCTGATCGTAAACCAGAAGCTGCATCACATGCAGGAGAAAGTGTCAGAGATTAGTTTGTGTTCATGACACTGACTTGTTCTCCGTCTCTCCGTCCTGTGAGGAGAAGAAGAAGAACGTGAGGAGGAGAAGAAGAAGAACAACGTGAGGAGAAGAAGAACGTGAGGAGAAGAAGAAGAACGACGTGAGGAGGAGAAGAAGAACGACGTGAGGAGGAGAAGAACGACGTGAGGAGAAGAAGAAGAACGTGAGGAGGAGAAGAAGAAGAACAACGTGAGGAGAAGAAGAACGTGAGGAGAAGAAGAACAACGTGAGGAGAAGAAGAACGTGAGGAGAAGAAGAAGAACGACGTGAGGAGGAGAAGAAGAACGATGTGAGGAGGAGAAGAAGAACGACGTGAGGAGGAGAAGAAGAACGTGAGGAGAAGAAGAAGAACGTGAGGAGGAGAAGAAGAAGAACAACGTGAGGAGAAGAAGAAGAACGACGTGAGGAGGAGAAGAAGAACGTGAGGAGAAGAAGAAGAACGTGAGGAGGAGAAGAAGAACAACGTGAGGAGAAGAAGAACGTGAGGAGAAGAAGAACAACGTGAGGAGAAGAAGAACGTGAGGAGAAGAAGAAGAACGTGAGGAGGAGAAGAAGAAGAACAACGTGAGGAGAAGAAGAACGTGAGGAGAAGAAGAACAACGTGAGGAGAAGAAGAACGTGAGGAGAAGAAGAAGAACGACGTGAGGAGGAGAAGAAGAACGATGTGAGGAGGAGAAGAAGAAGAACGTGAGGAGAAGAAGAAGAACGACGTGAGGAGGAGAAGAAGAACGATGTGAGGAGGAGAAGAAGAACAACGTGAGGAGAAGAAGAAGAACGACGTGAGGAGGAGAAGAAGAACGACGTGAGGAGGAGAAGAACAACGTGAGGAGAAGAAGAAGAACGACGTGAGGAGAAGAAGAACGACGTGAGGAGAAGAAGAATGACGTGAGGAGGAGAAGAAGAACAACGTGAGGAGGAGAAGAACAACGTGAGGAGGAGAAGAAGAATGTGAGGAGAAGAAGAAGAACGTGAGGAGGAGAAGAAGAAGAACAACGTGAGGAGAAGAAGAAGAACAACGTGAGGAGGAGAAGAACGACGTGAGGAGGAGAAGAAGAACGTGAGGAGAAGAAGAAGAACGTGAGGAGGAGAAGAAGAAGAACATGAGGAGGAGAAGCTTCAGTGGAAGAACATTACTGTTGAATTAAACACTTCTAATGATGAAGTTTTTTAAAATATTGATAATAATAATAATAATAATTCATTTTATTTGATGGAGCCGTTCAAGACACCAAAGGACGCCTTACAAAGAATAAAAGCAGCAAATTAAAAACATTGAAAATACACAGTAAAGTACATTTAAAATATTACAGACAATAAGGCAAAGGTATTTTCATAAATGAAAAAATATATATATATTTTTACACATAGAGTTTAATATTGTACTTTATAATAACTCTAATAATTAAGAAATAAAACGTATAATTTCAATATTTTATAATCTGTTTAATATTAAATTCAATATAAACAATATTGGTATAAAAGTCGACGCTATTCTAACATTTTTCATAATGAATTAAAAAGCTACTTGGAATAAAACAGATTAAAAAATGTAAGAAAACAATTCTTTATTAATTAAAAAAAAGGAAATTTATACTTTGGATTATTGTAAATACAATATTAAACTCAACATTTGAAATGTTTAATTCATTAATATTCTGTCACTGATTCACTTCCATACAGCAGCAGCAGAAAAGTCACAAGAGCGAAGAAAAGTCTTGAAAAAGTCTCGGCTCTTCTGAGAGAATTTGTAAAAAACACACAAACACACAAACGCACAAAAGATCTTCTTGAGAAACATGCTGTGAGTCGAACAAAGTCACATAAGAGGTGAGAAGCAGAAACATTCAGAGGTAAATGAAGAAAGAAAGAGTGAAGTTAAAGAAAGTTATCCTGTTGTTTTGTTGTTGTTTATACTTTAGAGCAACATCATCAATTTTATGAAGATGTTTTCTGTTTGTGTGATTTATGTTTTATGTAATCTTGTTCCAAATCAACAAGTGTTAACTTTTGAGTGTTTTTTTTTGCTTCTAACTCAGTTAAACTCGTATTTTGAATCCTTAAAATGATATTTAATCTTTGAAAACAAGGTTGGATTTGTCAACAATTTATTATTTTAACAATACAATCATGACCAAACTTTAAATCACCTCAACAACTGTAATAGTTGTGTATAAATATTCAGTGTTGAACAAAATACATCCTAATAATACGATCATCTAAAATAAAATGAAGAACATTTTCACTGCGTTTTAACAACAACAAAGTTTTCATTAAGATTAAGATTCTACGATGAAATGGCATTTTAGGGAATTTGTTTATTTTAAAATAAAATCTATTTTAAAAGTATATACAAGTAAATTTGCTCTTGGGAAAGATTTCCTACTCAACTCAACCTTACTTCTAAACTTTTGTGTAAACACTAGTTGTTTTTGTTTTGTTGTAAAAACCTGCAAAACTGTGGTGTGTGTCTCATTGTGTGTTACAATAATATTTGTGTATTTGTTCTAATGTCTTTTTGTTGAGGTATTGTTGGTTTTTATGATTATGTTGAGATGAATTAGTTTTGTTGTGATGTTGCTGTGAGTGCACGAGGCCGAGTCAACCTGTGACCTTCCTGTGTGTAGTTAGTATGTTCTCCCCGTGTTGTGTTGTGTGGGTTTACTCCGGACACTCCGGTTTCCTCCCACAGTCCAAAAACATACAGAGGTTGATTGGGAACTTGCTGAAAATCATCCGTAGGTACTGTATGAGTGTGTGTGTGAATGGTTGTCTGTCTTTGTGTGTCCTGAGACGGACTGGTGTCCTGTCCAGGGTGTCCCCTGCCTCTCGCCCTATGATACTGGGATAGACTCCAAATGAATGAATGAATGAATTCATGTTTTCGTGTTATTTTTCGGGCCTTTTGTGCTTTACATTGTTTACTTTATAGTGAACCTGTTTGTTCATGTTGAGTCTCTAGATCTGTTATTGTTATTAACGTCTCACTTTGTATTATTTCTCGATTCTTTCACGTCTCTATTCGTGTGAAGTGGTTCGACAACCCTCCGCTAAACGAATCCCCTCCTCGTGTGAAGATAATTAGTTTCGGGGGAAAGTCTCGACCCCGCCGTCGATTTGTTTTCTCGCCTCCGTGCGACTCTTCAGCAGAAGATTCTGCAGCGAAGCCTCGGAACATCTACGAGCAGCTGCTTCACTTCAGCTCGCCACGCAGCCAAACGTTTCCTCGTCTTATCGTCTCCAGGAAGAAGCTCCCCGTGGTCGCGCCGACAGAAGCGCTCGGCGTCACGAGGACCTCCGACGACCCGCCACGAGACGGGGGAACACCAGCGAGCCAAAAGAAAAGCACCACCTACCCGTTGAGCTGCTCCGGCGGGCCCTGGCTCTCCAGCAGACCTCGCCTCTGCCCCGCCGCCACCTCGCCCGCCTTGACGTCGGAGTAGAGGTGGATGGGCGTGTTGTAGACGGACGACTGCGGGACAGCGGAGGACGGCGCCGTGAGTCGCGCCGGCGAGGACGAGGAGCTGGAGGAGGAGCAGGACGAGGCGGAGGGGGAGGTGAAGCGTGCGGGGCTCGGCCTGGCGGCGAAGCTTTTGGCCGGAGACGCGTCCGGGGCGGCGAGGCCGGACTTGAGCGGGAACGGCGGCTGAGAGGACGCCGCCGGCGCCATGAAAGCCGAGGACTCGGAGGGGATGGAGGCGACCCTGGGCGGGGTCTGAGCGGAGGGCGCCGCCGTCACGCCGCCGCCGCCGAACGGCCTCGCGGTCTTGTTGTAGGCCGGCGTGGCGTGATTTGCCGGCGAGGCGTGATTGGCCGGCGTGGGGTTAGAGGCGGCGTGAGCTAACGGCACAGGCTTAAAGATCTCTTGGTGGTCGTCCTGGCGGGAGGTGGAGACACAACATGCACATTCCACTCAGAGTCACAGCAAACGCTTGGATGGTGAAGATCTGTTCACTCGGTGCCGACGACCCAAGAGCAAAGATTCCTGGTTCGGTCGACAAACGGCCTTTTAAATCTTAAGACACACCTCCGTGAAAGTTCCTCACTCATGGGTGGATCTTCCAGGGAGACACAGAAAGTCTTGTCGCCACAATTCGCTTTGGGAACCGATTCATTTCAGTCAATACTTCTGTCATATTGCGACGCCTCAGAAGTTCCTGCCACATAAACATTATCTAGATCCATCCCTGACTCGACCAACAAGAAACAGGCTCTTCAACAAGTCCCGGGTAAGGTCCGGCACCTCGTCCCAGGTAGACTACCTGACCAGGAAGATAGGTAGATCCCTCAGGAGGTCTCTAAAAAGGTCTCGCATTTTTCCAATTAGCCACATCAAATACAGCAATTATTCATAAAAATAAGACCAAGAACAAGATAAATAAAGAGAAAGAACATAATCTAAGTCCGAGGTAAAGAACAAGAACATAGATCATGAACTCCTATAAGAATATCTATAATATCTATAATATCTATAAGAATAGATGCTCCTGATGAATTCTAATACCCAGGCTTCGTGAAGCAGTGATTCCACTCCGAGTATCTCTACAACGACTGAGCTCATGAACAAATGTCTAAAACTACACTCACACCAAATACTCATTGGTGACCAAACGATTTCCTGTTGGTTCTCACGTAAAAAAACAAGTGAAACCACTATTGGCGGATCTAAAGTTAGTTTAATTCTTTTATCTAACGTGGTATAAGCGTCTTGTTCTCATTGATAAATGTAACCTCACATCGTAGCAATACGTCGACCTGATCCATCAGTCGCCTCAGACCCAAACAATGGTTGTGAACAAATCTTAAAGTGATAAAAATTAAATTTCACTAATTTTCTACTCACCATGATGTCGACTAATGGTTGGGATTCTCTTCTTTCTAAGTCTTTTTGGAGTGACAGGCAGTTCTTTGTACAAATAAACGTTATTTAAGGCTATTTTCATGTACTACTGCACTTACTATTGAACTTGTTTAATGTGTAACTGTGTGTTTTACTCTCTGTGTAGCATTTAAGCCTTTTAGCTTCTGACAGCAACAACCTACCATAAAATTAAAAATGAGGAAAAGGGACTTTTTTTCCAAACAGTTTCTCTTTTCAGGTCTATAATATATATAGATATATAGATAATATAATCCAAGATGGACGTTACAGACGAGCAGTATAGAGGTATTTGGATGTTTTTAAGTGTCTTTTTGGACGAAGATGAAGACGATTGAGCTCCAGTCGCTACATTAAAATGAACAAACATTTTTGTCTATAACTCTAAAAAGAACAGATTACTCTGAAAATAATCCAACATTAGTCGACATGAGGGTGAGTAGAGAATGAGTAAAGTTTGGGTTAAACTATCACTTTAAGAAAGTTACTATATTTAAACTCTACACAGCGACTTAAGTTATTCCACAAGTCAAACGAGAACTTTATCTTTTATCTCAGCTCTGTCGTAACCAAACTGAACCTTCATTCTTAACTGATCAGTCTGTCAATCACAAGCAGCCTTTTTTCTTCACCTGAAAATATCCAAAGATACTTGAACATCTAGGAGACTCTAAAAATCTGTAACAACGCTGAAAAAACAAGACGTATGTCTGCTCGACTGACCATCAAACTTCATGGAAGAACTTCTCAAACGTATCTTCAACTGGAATCACTTCCTGAGATCAGTTCATGGATTAATGAAATGATGAAGCCAATCAATCGATTCCCAAATCACTTAACGTTGACCATAAATGAGGACGTCAGCATCTTCCTGGTCGTGGACAGCGAGTGAACACAGGAGCTCCACGAGAGCAGCAGCAACACACTGTGATCATGCAATGGTGTCACGCGACGTCCTCTCAGAAGAGCCACCGACTCTCGCCCGCATTTGAAAATACATGAATGAATCGAACGGAAATGTTGATTCTCAGAGTTAATTCCTACCTTGGGTTGAGCGTCCTTGTTGCTGACCAGGGGTCTGTGGAAACACAAAAAAACAACTTGTTATTAAAGAGCAATGAGATGCATTTGTGCTCATAAAAATCAAAAGTCTTGACAGGAAAATAAATCAGTGTGATGGATGGTAAAGTACAGGGACCCACTTCTGGAGAGGGATTGGTTTGTGGTCCGCGGTGGGTTCCAGTCACCTATGAAGTATCGTTTTCTTATGTGGCCCAATGAACGCTCTTATTTCGGTGGCGTCTGTTTTGCATCAAGACCGTGTGGTTTGAAGCGAGGACTGAAGCACTGAAACACTGCAGTACTCACCAGAACTCCAGGCTGAGCTGCACAGCATCAGACTCACAATATTGGATCGACACCACTGGTGTTTTTTTTCAGAAAGTGTTTCTAACAATCTCTCATCACAGCGAGGTTTTTGTTATGATGGACATTTGGAAGTTTAGCAGTATTTTTCAGACTATAAGGCACTTCAGATTTCAATCGGGTGATGCCCCGTAGTATTACTCTGCGAAGCTCCATAGTATTACTCCGCAAAGTTTTATAGTATTACTCAGTGAAGCTCCATATTATTACTATGCAAAGTTTTATAGTATTACTCCTTGAAGCTCCATAGTATAACTATGCAAAGTTTTATAGTATTACTCAGTGAAGCTCCATAGTATTACTATGCAAAGTTTTATAGTATTACTCCTTGAAGCTCCATAGTATAACTATGCAAAGTTTTATAGTATTACTCCTTGAAGCTCCATAGTATTACTATGCAAAGTTGTATAGTATTACTCAGCGAAGCTCCATAGTATTACTCTGCGAAGCTCCATAGTATTACTCCGCAAAGTTTTATAGTATTACTCAGCGAAGCTCCATAGTATTACTCCGCGAAGCTCCATAGAATTACTCAGCAAAGCTCTATAGTATTACTCCTCAAAGTTTTATAGTATTACTCAGCGAAGCTCCATAGAATTACTCTGCGAAGCTCAATAGTATTACTCCGCAAAGTTTGATAGTATTACTCAGCGAGGCCCCATAGTATTACTCCGCAAAGCTCTATAGTATTACTCCTCAAAGTTTTATAGTATTACTCAGCGAAGCTCTATAGTATTACTCCTCAAAGTTTTATAGTATTACTCAGCGAAGCTCCATAGTATTACTCTGCGAAGCTCAATAGTATTACTCCGCAAAGTTTTATAGTATTACTCAGCGAGGCCCCATAGTATTACTCCGCAAAGCTCATTAGAATTAAAAAAGCTCCATGGTAATACTCCGTGAAGCTTCGTTGTATTACTCCACAAAGTTTCGTAGTATTACTTCACAAAAGTAATAAAAAATATTTTTTGGGGATGTTGTTTTAAAATAAAATAGAAATAAAAATAATTTTGAATTAAATATTGTTACAAAATATCAGAAAGTTGTGGAACTGAGAGACTTGGCAGAGGTCTGCGCTCTCTGAGTGCTTTCATAGAGTTGAGGTTTTTGCAAAGGTTAAGATTTTCTGACAAACGTAAATAAAACAGTCGAACCTCAAGTGTGTCGTCGTCACTAATGAGCCTCGACTATATCTGGTCCAGTCGTGCGAACAATGTGCTCTTTATTCCTGGTTTAAAAACAAAATGCGAGACACAAAACAGCGAGTGATTCAGCAGAGCTGGTTCCAGACCAGCAGCTCCGGTATGTCCGCTGGCCCCCATCCTTTGTTTGCCATATTAGGAAATCAGTCAACAAACACTCAAGCATTTCCTGTCGGGCCGAGCCGAGCCTGGCACCGGACGATCACGACGCCCAGATGTTGGTGTCGCCGCGGCTCCACCTTAAGGAGCTCCACAAGTGTCGGACACACTCTCCAGTGTTCGGCAGGAACACGGAGCCAAAGAAAGGAACATGAATTTGTTTTGAGAAGTCAAAGAGTGGGTCTGCCAACGAGGGTGCGGGTGGGTTCACTCGTATCTCCTGAACAAACAGTGAAGGGTGGTCCTGGAACATCTGCTCCTGACATGTGAACACGTTTGTTTCCATGTGAACGGACGAACCTACGGATCAGTTGATGCAACCTGGCACCACGCCTGAGCGGAGACGACAACAGGAACCAGAACTATTTACGTGACCCCAGGAACAGCATGAGCTCTGATTAGCAGGCGCATCAGAACCAGAACCAGAACCAGAACCAGCTTTAAAGCCACGAATATACTGACAATATACACTGAACCTTTCTTCGGCTGTTAAGGAACTTGTATTTTGTACACATAGGTGCCTTGCAGAGTAATACTACAGAGCCTTGCAAAGTAATACTTCTCAGAGTGGCAGAGTAATACTATGGAGCCTCGCAAAGTAATACTACTGAGACTCGCAGAATGATACTAGGAGGACTCGCGTAGTAATACTACTGGGCCTCGCAAAGTAATACTACTGAGACTCGCGGAGTAATACTAGTGAGAATCTCGGAGTAATATAGGAAGGACTCGCGGAGTGATACTAGGTAGACTCCCGGAGTAATACTAGGGAGACTCATGGATGAATACTACGAAGACTCGCGGAGTAATACCACAGAGAGTAGCCGAGTAATACCACAGAGAGTAGCGAAGTAATACTACGGAGACTCGCCGAGTAATACTAGGGATACTCACGGATTGATACTACGAAGACTCGTGGAGTAATACTACAGAGAGTAGCGGAGTAATACTAGGGAGATTTGCCGAGTAATACTTTTAAGTGAGTCGTAAAATCAGTAAAGAAAGTTTATTTATATTTTATATGTTACCATTTAGTACCTATTTGAAGTAGCTCTACAATAATTAACATCTTTGTGTAACTACTGGAAGGGCTTTGCTGTGATGAGATTAGGAGGTGTTTGGATGGAGACAGAACCCTCTAGTGGTTTTATAGTGTAACTGAAATAGAGATATTGCATATATAACTTCATAGATCCCAATTGTGTAATTGATTACTAGACGAACATTTACATTTACAAAATATTGTAAACGTTGACTCCTGTAATTGTAATGAAAAAAAAGTTGAGTTGCTCACGTTGTTATTTTGAAGCTACAACTGGCATCCAAATAAAAAACATCTTGCAACAGTTGGTTTATTTGTGGCCGGAGATACTTTTGAAGAAGACAGTATCATTAGTTTAAGGGTTTTATTCCATATTTATTTAACACTCTTTTGTGTTTTGGGTAATAAATCAAACAAGTTGTTAAGATCGTTCTGCCAAACATTTCCATGTACTTGTGAGATATTACTGAGGATGAGTTACTGAGCAGCACAGACTTCACTTCACGGTCCTCGTCTGATAATAATAACGATGATGATCTCAGTCAAAGATAAGACACGTGTAGGTCAAAGGTTACGGGGGTCTCGTCCAAAACATGCCACAGATCATGGGATGATGTTGGCGCTCACACCCTGATCATCTGCGACGGCTCCACGAAGATCATCGCGAGGAAGGTTAACCGGGAGCGACAGGTTTCCACGCCGCCGTCTCTTCGCGAGCCAAGAGCAACAGTCTGGCAGGAGGCGTCGATCTGATGGATCGTCTCCACATTCCTGCGCTCGACCACAGACGTACATGAAATCATTCACTTGATGAACATGTGAGGAACTCTGAGCTTATCGTAGGATTTAGGGAGGATCGTGGTCAACTGGAAAAAGCACCGGCACAGCCCATACCTCCGCCAAGGAGCTCAATTCACAAGACTTCATCGAAATGTTACCAGTATACAATCAAATAGAACAACTGAAGATTTCATTTTTTGTTCGCCTGTGGCAAAAAGAATAGAAAATAAGGGGCTTCCCTTATTGTTTAATACCACATTATGTCACTACAATTACATGACTTATGTGAACTGAACTGAATGACAAGTATGTAAGTTTGTTGTTAACAAGTTAAACAGTTGTGTTGCTGGTTCTGAACAACTCTAGGTCTATGAGCAGCAGTTGGTAAAAGCTGTTAATAAGTGAAGTTAATAACTAAACCATTGAAAACTAAGGGTGATTAACTTAACTATAGCTATACTGTATTCTAATTTTGCTAAAGTGTCTATAAAATATATATATATATTTTTTTTTATAAACAATTCACATGCTTTTATTCTAGGCATTTGTTCATTTTCGGGTTCCAATAAACTTCCGGCGTCTAGATGTTAGCAGTCGGGCTTTGCAACAAAAGGAAGAATGACAAGATTTCTGTAATGACTGAGGACAAGAGGATGCAGTGACTCCAAGCTTTTAAAGCTGATGTTTGGACATATTGACCAGAGTCAAGTACTATACAATACTTCACATATAAACTTGTTACTTAACTATCACAACACCAGAGTCAAGTACTCCACAATACTACACATATATACTTGTTACTACACTATCACAACACCAGAGTCAAGTACTGGACAATACTACACATATATCCTTGTTACTACACTATCACAACACCAGAGTCAAGTAATGGACAATACTACACATATATACTTGTTACTAAACTATCACGGCACCAGAGTCAAGTACTGGACAATGCTACACATATATACTTGTTACTACACTATCACAACACCAGAGTCAAGTACTGGACAATACTACACATATATACTTGTTACTACACTATCACAACACCAGAGTCAAGTACTGGACAATACTACACATATATCCTTGTCACTACACTATCACAACACCAGAGTCAAGTACTGGACAATACTACACATATATCCTTGTTACTACACTATCACAACACCAGAGTCAAGTACTGGACAATACTACACATATATACTTGTTACTACACTATCACAACACCAGAGTCAAGTACTGGACAATACTACACATATATCCTTGTTACTACACTATCACAACACCAGAGTCAAGTACTGGACAATACTACACATATATACTTGTTACTACACTATCACAACACCAGAGTCAAGTACTGGACAATACTACACATATATACTTGTTACTACACTATCACAACACCTGAGTCAAGTACTCGACAATAGTACACATATATACTTGTTACTACACTATCACAACACCAGAGTCAAGTACTCCACAATACTACACATATATCCTTGTTACTACACTATCACAACACCAGAGTCAAGTACTGGACAATACTACACATATATACTTGTTACTACACTATCACAACACCAGAGTCAAGTACTGGACAATACTACACATATATCCTTGTTAGTACACTATCATAAAACCAGAGTAAAGTACTCGACAATACTACACATATATCCTTGTTAGTACACTATCACAAAACCAGAGTAAAGTACTCGACAATACTACACATATATCCTTGTTAGTACACTATCACAAAACCAGAGTAAAGTACTCGACAATACTACACATATATACTGTTAACTACAGTATCACTATATATCACTATGTATTGTATCCTTGACCCTGTATCGTGATACGTATCATATCTAAATCCATACATTTGGACAGAGTAAATTTAACTGGCATTAAGGTAAAGGTATTCGTACAAACATATTATGTTAAAGAAAGTTTTACAGTCTCAGCTCAGAAGTGTTCGGAGGCTCATCTCACGGAGGCTTCGCTGGTCGACTCACACACTCTGGTCTGTCCTCAAGCGATCATCTCAAGTCACAACAGTGACGTCACAACAATAACATCGACTCGCTCCGAACCAGAGCTGAAAACATCTTTAACAGCATGAGTGAGAGACAAAATCTTCAGACTCCGAGGGACTCTGAGAAAACTGTTTCCCGGATTTACAACCACGGTGAAAGAAAACAGTGAGAGAAGAAGAAATAAGGCAGGAACGTCAACAGAGTTCCAGCAGAAGGTCAGGGAGTCAGCGGGTGTAGAAAGAGCTTCTTTCATTCTACGTTTGGTTTTCCGTTGAACCGGTTCAACCCGGTGGCATAATTCACAGCTTGTGTGCGACGCGTCTGTCGCCTCCTGAGATGTTCCCAGACGGAGCCTCACGGTCGCCCAGGGTTCATGAGGAGGCGATTCAAAGACACGTCGCTGACATGAAGGTTCTTTTCACGCCGGCGTCCAACATGCTCAGTGGCGTGCACGTGTCCAGCAGGGAACGTGCACGCCCGAGTGTCGATGACGTTTGAACACCTTCATCATGTGCACGACACACAAGTCAGACACGACACATCAAGACAGGATTTATTTTAGCTTCATTTAGTTCAGTTCAGTCTTTTAATGTTCATTGAGTTCAACGAGATTAAAATGAGTCAAACTGTTGGTTCATCTTCATCTTTAAACTCAAATGAAACACATATTAAAGTGAATATTCAAGAACTAATGAACTGGCAAAATTAAAAAAGAGGCTAAATATGACGTGAAAATGAAACTCTTTCAACAAGAAACATCTTAAGACGCTTTTATTTGTGCTTTTCCTTGATATTCTGGAACTCCTGTGTTGTTCTTTGTGTTATCTTGATCTTTTAAGTATATACTTTATTGAATATTGTTTTGATTGTTTAAGCGCTTTGTGACCCTGGTCTAGAAATGTGCTCTATAAATAAAAATTACTTACTTACTTACTTACATATATCTAAGCCAATTTCAATCAAATATTTACTTCATAATAGTTTGTTTTTTTACGAGACATTTTCGAATGAAAAGGACATTTTATAAATTGAATATTTTTACATGTGTAGCCTTTTAAATTCAATATTAAAAAGTTGCTACAATAGTGTCACCACAGTTGCCTGAAAGTTCGATCAAGTATCTCTGTGCTCTATTGGTAATGTCTGGTGACTTTATTACACCAACATTTACATGTTGAATTTAAAAGTCAACCAATTAAAAAATATTGAATTTAAAACATTAACATTTGAATTTTTGGAATTACAATATTAAACTGTACGTGTAAATATTGTACATTTTAAATACAATTAGATTAAAATATTTTATTTATATATATATATATATTAAAAAAAACAATAATTCAACCTTTCAATATTCAAATGATTAAATCAAATATTCAATACACAAAATGGTGCAGCGGTCGCTTCCAGGTTTGAAGGGAAGCAACTTGTTGCCTTTGCTCTGGTTTCCTCCCACAGTCCGCAATGATACACAGGTTGATTGAAAAAACATAAATGTAGAAAATGGCAGAAAAATAATGATGGAAGAAATGATGTCATATTCAATAATTCAATTTTTAAAAATTCAATGTTTAGAAAAAGTACATTTTCAATAATTAAATATTGTGACGACACACATTAACGTTAATATTGTTGTGTTTCTTGTTTCATCTTCCTGGTAACAAAAGTCTTTCACAAAATAAAAAACCCACTGATGTAAAGACGTTTTGTGGTCACATGACACTGGCGTGTCGTCACAGAGATTTAGTGATGATTGTTCAAAGTAAATACAACTATTACAGTAAAATGTGAAGTAAATAATAATTCGAATGTTACACTTTGCTGCTCTAAACAGATAAAAAGTAGATAAACAAACTGTTGCTGCCTTTTGCCCTTTAACCTTTAGCCAATGAGCACATTGCCTCTGCCAAGGAGGTCATGTTTGTGTCAAGAAAATAACTCAAAAAGGTCCAAACTAATTTTACAAATATCTTGAGGATTCATTCCTTCTCTACCATAAGGATGTTGTTCAGGCGAGTCTGTAAAATGGTGCCGCGACCCACTTTAATATTGAGCTCATCAGTACCAACAGTTTTATAAAAGATGAAACATATTGAACTTTGTAATATGATAAATGACGGGTGATCGTTTTGAATGAAAAAAACAAACATAATCATCTAGTTTTTAATGTTTGGATTAAGATTAACATTTTAAATCGTACTCGTCGTGTGCGAGATTGTAAGTATAAATTCAGCAGTTTCTTATTAAAGCAGGTTTATACGAACCACGTCCTTGAATTACACCACAAAAGATGAAATAAAATGATAAAACTGTGGAAGAATCCCCGAATCTAAATCCCACATGACACGACCTGACCTACGGCGGTAGTTTAAGGATGAACGTCTGGCCTCAAATTGCGAGTTCGCTCGTTTTTATGGCTAAGTTTCCGTGGATAATTTGTAATTGAACACTGAAGCAACATCTTAGCATGTTTGTGTCGTTCCAGGAAGATCAGATAAAAGCACTCTCGCTCCTCCAGCCGAACATGTGGTGAGATTAATGGATTCTCGTATTAAACATCGGACGAAACCGCACCGACGAAAGGTCACGGCGCGCCGAAAACACACACACTTGACACGACTGCTTGTGTATCATTTTTTATTTCTGCGGTCTTTAAAAACCAGGTGCAGACGACCACACTTCATTACGCCGCGCTGCGTATTTCAATGACAATAAATAAACCGTCATTTTCATTCTTTCCTAAGGCTACGTCCCACAGTCTGGCTCCTGTGCGACAGGGTTTCCATCAAACACATGCCTTCAATTTCCTTAAAGCCGGCGGTTTAAGATTATTAATCAAGAGATTACATGATATATTTATAGCAGGAGCTGCTCGGTGTGTCGAGGCGAGTGTGGTCCTCGTGTTTCGAGGTCCAGCTGCTGGGTTTTCACCTAAAGAGTCCAAGTTGAAGAGGTTTCCAAGTGAATCGTTGCTTCAGATTCCAGGATATCATGTGTAACTCGCTGCGTCCGAGCTTTTTAATCACAGACTGCGACTATAATGTGTGAGTAACGTGTGAGTAACGTGTGAGTAACGTGTGAGTAACGTGTGAGTAACGTGTGAGTAACGTGTGAGTAACGTGTGAGTAATGTTTGTTGATGCCAAAGATTTCACGTTGTAGAGAAAAATGAATCCACGAGAAACAGGAGGTTGATGATGTGTACGAGCCAAACTCAAAACTTGGGTCAAAACTACACTAATTACAGCGTATCATGTGGTTATTCTTCAAAATACTTCCACCAACACGAGCTCGTAGCATAAGAAACTTAAACCCACTTTCATAAATCCTCTTCCACCTGCTTTAGTTTTGGAAATTCCCAGGTTATTTACTGGCATATGATCTCTTCATCCTCTGGTAGGTTTGTTTGTAGTAGTGGTTTGAGTGAAAAAAAGTATACTATTGAGTATCAATATGGTATCATGAACGAAAAACATTAATATATTTAACAGTACTTTAACTATACACAGTGTGTATACAGTAGTTATTTTATATATTTGAATAAAGTATAAAAAACAATAATTACAAATACATTTTCTAACATTTTTGGTTCATTTTTGTGTTGCAATTAAACTACAGACTTCTAGATGAGAGCAGTCATTGTGTCCTGCACAGCTAAAGAAAGAATGATGACTGAGGACGAGAGGATACAGTGACTCCAGCAGCTTTTAAAGCTGATGTTTGGACATATACATGTGGTCTGTAAATACTACAACACCAGAGTCAAGTACTGGACAATACTACACATATATACTTGTTACTACACTATCACAACACCAGAGTCAAGTACTGGACAATACTACACATATATACTTGTTACTACACTATCACAACACCATAGTCAAGTACTGGACAATACTACACATATATACTTGTTACTACACTATCACAACACCAGAGTCAAGTACTGGACAATACTAAACATATATACTTGTTACTACACTATCACAACACCAGAGTCAAGTACTGGACAATACTACACATATATACTTGTTACTACACTATCACAACACCAGAGTCAAGTACTGGACAATACTAAACATATATACTTGTTACTACACTATCACAACACCAGAGTCAAGTACTGGACAATACTAAACATATATACTTGTTACTACACTATCACAACACCAGAGTCAAGTACTGGACAATACTACACATATATACTTGTTACTACACTATCACAACACCAGAGTCAAGTACTGGACAATACTACACATATATACTTGTTACTACACTATCACAACACCAGAGTCAAGTACTGGACAATACTACACATATATACTTGTTACTACACTATCACAACACCAGAGTCAAGTACTGGACAATACTACACATATATACTTGTTACTACACTATCACAACACCAGAGTCAAGTACTGCACAATACTACACACATATATACTTGTTACTACACTATCACAACACCAAAGTCAAGTACTGGACAATACTACCCATATATCCTTGTTACTACACTATCACTATATATCACTATATATTGTATCATTTACCATATATCGTGATATGTATCGTATCAACAGATTAGCGCGAGAGGTAATGAACGAACTGAACTACAATCTGATGAAGTACTAACCAGCCGAGCCGTACAAGGAACCTTCAGGTGGTATTTCTTCATATTTCTGACATGAAGAATGTTCTAAATCGTCTCCTCGCTGCAACATATGGAAAACAAAGCTGCCTCCGTGATCTAAACGGCTGTGGCAGCTTCAGTAAACACGCCGCCCTCAATCTGACCAACAAGAAGATGAATTCTGGCGGGAAAAGAAAACTTCTTGGAACACAAAACAAAACACAATTCCTTGGAATCAACGGTGGCTTCTTCACGGGCACGAAGAAATCATTTTCGTTGAGGCTTGAAAAGAATAATTTCAGCCACAAAAGGTTCCTCTTTGCTCCGACTTTCGGGCGACAGGACGGAGATCACTTTCAAAACCCAACGAAATTTCCTCCCTGATGAAAACACATTTCTCGTCACCTGGCAACCAGGAAACAACAAAGTGTCATCAAGACTTCACTGGTGGGGCCGCGGACACGAGCCAAAGCCGTTGTTATTGGTTTTATCTTCGGTTTGTTCAGCATGAGAATGAAAATCAGTCTTTGTTTCTGCAGTTTTGTGAAAAAAGTTCAAGGTTTTGAGGATAAAAATGTACTGTGAGAGTGTGAGAGTGTTTCGACAAGTACTGTTTATTAAAAGATGATCAATGAAATAGTTTTTTAAAACAAGTATTCAAGTACTTTTCTAAAGAAAACATTTTAACTTTTACTGTTATTGGGGATACACTAGTATTGAACTAAGTTATTAGACCTCTTATCTCAGCTTCAGCTGTTGCATTATGGGACTTATGGAGAACTTAAAATCATCATGAATCCAAGATATTAAACTAGAAAATTCTCCAATTCATTTTGCTTACAAGCCTGGTTAGCATAACTGCAGAGATCCTCGTGTAACCCGCGTATATTCTGGTAGAGTTCTGAGTATTACAGATATCACAGGGCTACTTCCTGTTTGGCGATGACCTCACACAGGGCTACTTCCTGTGTGGTGATTAGTAACAAGTATATACGACTCACATGACTCTTGACAAAGTCGTAACTGCTTTCATTTGTTTTCAAACCAAAAAATGTCCAAACATCAGCTTTAAAAGCTGCTGGACTCACTGTATCCTCTCGTCCTCAGTTGTTGGGATCTCACTGGATTGTTCCTTTAGCTGCCAAGGATGTAATGATTGCTGCCATCTAGAGTCCGAAAGTTTAATGGCAACACAAGACTGATCAATAGTCTTGGATATTTGCATTATAATTGTAATAATGATAATTTAATAAAGAAAAAATAAATAGCGATACAGTGCTGTTGAATATGGATAATAAAAAATAGAAATAACTTCATCGTTTCACCACTGTAGACATTGACACCCATTGTATTGATCAATAAAACGAAGAACATGTGTCAAAACAATAGAAGGTATTAAAAGGTGAAATATAAGGACCAAAAAAACAGGAAGATGTTTCAGGAAGTGATGCCACGAAGATAAAGAGTCTGCGTTGAGGATGTTGATGGCGACATATTTTCAAGTGCATATTGACAGGTCGTAAGAGTTCCAGGACAGCGAGCGGCTAAATAAACTGCTGCCTCATTAATCACGGGCTCGAATGTTATGGTAACCCAGTCGCTCTTATCGCAGATGATCAGCATCGTAAATCAAACGCCTGGAGACGGAGAGACGGCGTTGAAGGAGGACCTTCCTTTTCAGATGGAATTATTCAATCACCACGACTGCTCTGACTCTGTTGCTTCTGTCTGACCCGAGCAGGTGGAACCATCGATCGTTCATTGTCGTTCAAACACGTCATTTATTGTCGTCGCTCACAACAACAACATGCCTGACGTTCCGTTGGATCACACGCGCCTGTGAGACGCAGCTATTTAAGGAACATTTTCCCACGATTCAAGAGACTTTCATGTGTTGACGGAAGGACGAGGACGTGTAGAGCAGACTCAGACGCCTCACTGTCGACATGTTTTACAGCCGGGAAACAATCTTCCTGCTTTGATTTCATCGTCTTCTACGAACTTGAGACGACTTTTCTCGTTCGCACCGACTCAGGAGGAAGTTCTTGGATTCATGAACACGTGATTAGATGTTTGTTGATCTGAAATGACTGCGTGTGACATCGCCAGAGTATCTCTGCACACACGTAATGAATGTTCTAAATAAATAAATAAATATAAGCTGGGACGATCGTGTGAAAATAATTGAATTTATAACTTAAAATATTGCAAGTTTCAATTGTGGGGAAACAAACAAAAAACAAATGACGAAAATAGGTCCGAAGACATATTACTCCTAATAATCAATATATATATATATATATATATATTTATATTTTTTTTTTTTCAGGAAAACAGTTGGAATACAATAATTTATTTCAATACAGTTAATCATGGCAAGTTTAACATTTATAAACATAAATCATACATTAAATATGGTAATTTCACTATTTCACTATTAAATGATTTAATCAACATTATTATTCTGAACATTATCCAACAATTTGGAAAGAAATGTTTCTGTTTTTATGAAAACCTTTTATTCCTCTTTAATAAAAACATGTCAGCATCACATTAAATATATATTTACTTAAGAAATGCCTTCATTTGGGCAAAAATGTTACTTTTAATGGAACCATTTTAAGGATAGTGATCAATACATCCAATTATGTTTATAGATATAAATGTTTGTATTTCTTGATTTTTTTTGTTTGTTTTACAATAACAATTACATGATAAATTACATGCAGATATACAGGAATATTTCTGTTGATAATATATTCTGAACTTTTTGTAGTTTACTTTTTTAAATTCATTTAAAAGTCAAAGGTTAAATGTTGAATTATTTGTATAAAATGTAATTTGTCAAGATCTCACAGTAAAGTCAAGATAAAAATGTGAACAAATCATCATTATCTTTTTCGATCATTACATAATTTCTCTATATTAACGTCTGTGTACATGTGTACTTACAAACATATAAATGTATTTTTATCGATTATTATTACATTTGTATTATTCCATCTCTGACTGTGAACACGGATTTCATGTTTACAAGAGTGAACTTTGGGGTTTTATTTGTATTTTCATTTATTTTAATTGTTTTTCTGTCTTTATTGTTGAAAATCACTGAAAATATTGATAAAAAATATATATGAACAGCATCACAACAAGTAGCATGTATAGCAATGTATTATAATTAAGGGAAAAAAAATCAAAAATTAACTCAACAAGTATTGAACCCTAGTAATCATTAGGAGGACGTGTGGACTGAATACGTCTTTAAATGTCGTTCATCTTCGTGCAGAAGACTCTTCACTTCGCCCCCTGAGGTATATTAAGACCCAACAAAGGCTTGGAGAGCTTCTTTAGAAGCTGCTGCTGCTGAGCTTTAATATTCTCAGGAGCCCCAAAAATACCACGGTCGCCCTCATTTCCTGTCGGGAGCAGCAGCAGCTCGAGCTCGACGCGATCTGACACCGAACCTGATGGTTTCTACAGACTCTGGTTCTGCTGGATACGCTCGGGAACACGTCCAACTGTTGAGTGCTTAAGAATGTTGCGGCTTCTTCAATTTAAACTTTGAATATTGTGTATTTGCCAAAGATGAAAACTGGGATTAGAATTAAAAGGGAGTTACCTATAACAAATAAAAAGCTTTTTCTTTGTGATTTTTAATAGATATATAATGTTTTCAAATACCATTGTAAGTGTAATTAATTGCATTACTGTTAAATTAATTATCATTACTTGATTCACAATTGTGCTCATTTCCCTAAAGTGTTTGTATTATAGTTCTGTAATCATTTATAATTTAGGTAGAGTATGTCTTAATATATTGTGTGTGTATAGTAATTATTATTTTATGAGCTGCTTTTCCCCAAAATGTGGGAAGAATAAAACTCTAATCTCATTTACTTTTTTACAGTATTATTTTTATAGTTCTATACATTTATTTAAAATGATCAAAAATGTCGAGTGTATACAAAGGTTTCTTCTCCTTATAATATAAAAATACAATTTTAATTTAATCATTTATTTAATATTTTATGTTTGTTTAACTATTACATGATATATTTTCGGTTTGATGCATGACTCACTTATTTATTTATTAATTATTTATTAATTATTATTTGTTTAATTCAATTCTAAACCGGCGACACCAAAAATAAATCCCATGTTGATTTCTCAATGCTGGTAATAATTGTGTTATGATTGAAACGACATGAACTACAGTGTATTTTACGTAAGATGGAGGATCAGTCATGAGAAAACACACAAGTGTGTCACACAAGTGTGTCACACAAGTGTGTCACACAAGTGTGCGGTTGAGTCGATCACTGACCTCTGCAGCGTGAGGCTGAGCTGACCAGTGCAGGCTTTGATTTTGTTCTGCGCCTCCAGGTGGTTCATGCTGTCGGTCATGATGCCGTTGATGGACAGAATAATGTCTCCCACGTTCATCTTGGCTTTGGCTGCTTTGCCTCCGTCCGTCAACTGCAACAAAACAGAGAAAATCAAGTCGTTAAAAGGTGTGTTGATGACTTGTTTGTGAAGGACTCGACAGTTTTACTGAGATTTAAATCATGAATTTTATTCATAATAATAATACAAGTGCAGTCAACAGATTTAAAAATGTTGATACACAATTCATTTATCTATTCATATTTTAAACCTCACCTAAAAACTGCAGCAAAAAGTAATTCATTATTTTTATTTTATTTGAATTACTATTGTGGCAGATCAACCAAATTAAAAAAAACATAAATATATGTAATTTTTTTCATAAAGTCTTTGAACGGAACCTTTATTTTACACCAGAAGAGCTGAATATTGGTTTGTTCTTTTGTCATAATGCATAAAAAATCTAAGTTAAACGTCAGTTACACATGTTTATAAAGTGACGGATGTTGAGACAGAAAACAAGTGTCATTTGATTCACCAGTTAACGTGTGACTGATCCTTCTTTTCAACAATTCAAACGCAAGAAGAACAACACAAAAAAATAATTTAGCAAAAACTGGTAAACAAGAAATTAAAATCTTATAAAATACATTTAAAAACAAAGAACCGACAATGACCGTCTAGAATTAAATGGTGTAAATGTAATCATCTCTACTATTAATTGTATTAACAAAAGCTAGAAATTGGAATAACATGTAATTAACTCGAGAAAAAAAAACAAAAAATTCACACAAGGTGCCAATGGCACGGGCTGGAGATCGCCACGAGATCCCGATCGAACTTCAGCGCCGCTACCGAGGCTGTCGAGCAGGAAAGAGGCTAAAGGCTAAGCTAACGGACAATCGGAGACGTCACAGACCAATGATCCCAAAGATCACAACGGGGAACGTCAATTGTTGTTTTTCTTTGATCTATGTTCTTTGTCTTTATCTTTAGACTTAGATTGTGTAATTGTGTTCTTTCTCTTTATTTCTCTTGTTCTTTTGCTGTATGTATTAGCTACTGGAAAAAAACTATTTCAATCAATAAAGTTTTACCTTACCTTACCTTACCTTTAAAATCCCTCAGCACTCATTTTTACACATTTACTCATTTATTTAACCGTCTTTAACAGGGAGTTTCAAATGATCAAAGTATTTCCCTTGAACGTCAGTTTTACTGTTATTTGAATCTCTGTTGCCGTCAAGAATCTTTGTTCTATATCTTAAATATCGACATCTTTGCAGGTCAACAAATAAACAAGAACAATAATATACTTTTTAATCTAACCTTCCAACCCTTTACACATCATTTTTGAATCACTTGACAAAACTCTCTTTGAAAAAAACCTACATATCAATCGAAATATAAATGCTTTACTCTAGAAATTATTGTCTTCAAATTCAAAACAGTCGTTTCTTACACCTGATCACGGCCGAAGCTACAACACGATCTATAGATCTAATAAGGAAGCGTACGCTGAGAAAGGACGTGTTCCAGTAGAAAGTAAACTTCCTTCAGACATTTATTGACTTCGTCACGCTGACGGCTTCTTCGATGACATCTTCAAACGCCTGAGGCTGCGATTACACAAGCAGTTTCACATCAGACTCGACGACCTCTCGCGCCGTCGAGACCTGCCCAGCCGTGGAGGATGACATCATCACTGGAGCGAGTCATGACTCATGAGTGTGAGAAAGAAACATCTGAACGGTCGTGACTCGTCCAGAACAATAAAGGCACAGATCATCAGGCTCCTCCCTCTCCAGCTCCTGTCTAACGGAGCGGAAAACACATGTTTTACTAACATTGATCACAGCTTCACAGGTTCAGGTTCTCAAACACATAACATGGATCATTAAATACTGATTTATTTGAGAACCATTTGTTTACACTGAAGTTTATTTATCAACTTGGAAAATCTATACAAAAAAATAAGTCCAACTTTAGAAGCATCGTTTCTGGTTAGAAACACAATTCTTCACTTGAGAAGAAGTAAACAGAGTAGGGGTGTGTATTATCAAGATTTTTAAATACATATAGTTGCCTCAAAATCAAATATAATACTCCATATACACCCAAAACTAGATAATGGCTAATGGGGTTCATATCACCTGATCTAGACGTTTGCATTCAAACCTTGACAGACTACGAAATTAATTATATATATTTTAAATCCCAAAAAGTTGTTAAAAATAGATATTAAGGCATTACATTGTAGCGTTGACTATGTTCCTCTCAAAATTGATACTATGGTCTGACTGGAAACTAGTTGCCTCAGAGAACCAAACGGTGATGGAGGTCATGAGAACGGTCACAGATACACTTGAAATTCCTCAGCTTCTGTTTTAGGACCTTTTAACCAACGTTTCATTCGCTTCGTAGATGAACCATTTCTTGAGTGCAAATAAAGTACTACTTTTATCAAGCAGTAGTGTTGTAATAGTGTTGTGTTTTGTCAACAATCTGTTGATACGATACATATCATGAATCAGGGTCAAAGATGAGATATATTGTGAGATATAGTGATACTGTAGGAGCAAGGATATGATGTTTTGAAACCAAAATATGTCCAAACATCAGCTTTAAAAGCTGCTGGAGCCACTGTATCCTCTCGTCCTCAGTCATCACTGGGGTCCTCACAGGATTTCATGATTGTTTAGCTGCGGAGCTTGTTGCTTTTTGTCTCAGAGCGACTCGCATAAATCATCATCACTGGTTCGCTTTCGATGCTGGTCCGGATTCAGACCCGCAGACATCTCTGGGAACCAGTTTTGGATCCAAAAATGTCTGAATGTAAGTCTTGTGCACAACATGGCAGTTTACTGTTGTGTGTTAAAGCATTAACAATCATCAGATCATCTCGGGACAAAATTGTCTTGGTCTTCTGGAATTCCATGTAGATGTATGTCTTTAAGGAGCCTTGACTTCACGTCTGCTGTGCAGGCGACACTAATGCTATCAATGATGTGATCAAATGTATCTCGTGAGGGATTTGAACGAAAGATTTTTGGTGGAAATATAAAGTACCTTTCCTAATAAAAGATAATTTGTAAACTCTGTCCAGGCTTGTTTCACTTCTCATTTACAACCCACTTGTCAAATTCTACCTTAAAATCATGAAAGAAAAGGTTCTAACTTTAAAGTATGAAGCAACTCTACTCGAGTAAAGTCTGTTTCTACTGCTCCAGAACCGGAGCATTAAAAACCCTCAGATACCCACAGAAGGAACAATAACATTCCTGTTTGTTATCGCAGCCATTTCCCGAGGTATTTAATTGAAACCCGCGCGACACAAAGAATGTGCTAATCTTCGTAATAACAACGTGAGCGACAAGAATGTGGCGACGGGAGCGAGAGAATGAGGAAGCGTCGGACAAACTCCCGGCTCGGTGACACATTTTGAGTCACGGCGGCGTCACATCGTTGGCGGGAAGCATCTCTCGGGGCGACGGGCAAACCTGCAGCTGCTCGCCAGTGTACGACTGCGAAGGCATGTGTGAGTCGCCGCCGTACTCTGTGTCCTGGTGCTTTTATTGTCAATAAAAAGACTTTACGGCTCCTCAGCGCCGTCTTTAACGGGCTCCAGCATTTTCATCATGTTTGTCAAAGGGTTGCAGAGGAAGCCGGAGGGTAAGAGTCGTCTCCTTATAGGGAGCTGCCAACTGACAATAGAGCTCACGACTAAATATAGTCGCTCCAGAAACATTCCTCGGCAGGTTCTGCAGATAAATATGCAGGAGGCTGTGTTTTAAATATGTGGTGAACTCAATCAAGTACGTGGTCTCCACGGAACTGCTTCTCTTTTTTTATAATGTGAAATCAAGAGTTTAACCGTCAAACACCATCAGTCTGTCTCACTTGGACACGAAGCAAACTCAGCAGGAATTCTATGAATAAAAAGTTTGTAGTTCATCGAGAGGCTCCGACGACTCCTTGACACTTGATCATCTCTCCAGTGCCGTGTCTCAAATCACATACTTGCGTACTCAAAGTTAGTATTTTCAGTGCGTAAGTGCGTCTCGATTCTTAGTATGTGAAATCTAGAGCGCCATGCACACTAAATTGTCACTAACACACCCACAAAACTGAGTATGGTTCGATGGACACTTTCTACCCTAAACGGCTCCATCTTAGTGACGTTGTAAACGGAAGTTACGTCATATATAAATGCATATATATTGATATACTTACAGGAGCATTTTCAGTAGAAGTAAAAGGATGACACGTCTTCGCTGCTGATACCAGCTTAAATATCTCGCCAATATTTAGACTTGCAAAACGTGCTGCCAGCAGGTGTCGATAGTGTTCCTACAGCTGGTTGAAATCATCGTTAAATAGTAGAAGAAGAAGAAGCTGTCGCGTCATTTCCTGTTAGTGTGTAGCAGCAGAGTTTGATTTGAGACTTACTATCTGTTGAGAATTTGCATACTAGTTAGTACTACACTATCCTGATGCATACTAACTTCTAGTATACTAAGAGAAGTATGCGATTTGAGACACAGCACTGGTCTCTTCAGGGCCTCATTGTCTTGATCCCGTCTCTCTCGCTGTGTCCAAACCATCCGTCGTATCCTGACAAACTTATATCTTATTTCCGTTTCACTCACAAGTAAAACCGACTCTTCCATCTCTGCTGCTCGTCTCCGACTCTCACCGAAAGCTTCATTTTTACCGGCTTTGGATTCGTTATATTTTCCTTCCCGCGGAGAACTCGCACGAAGCGGGAAAATGATCTATTTTCTGCATCGCTGACGTTGATGGTATCGTTCAGAATCAGAAAGACTTTTGTTGCCAGCGTTGTGAACCCAGGAATTTTGTTGTGGCGCCATAACAGAAATAATAGCAGGAATATGGAAGCGACCACGAGGCCGACATCTGTGGCGCCACATCCAGGCTGGACACCATGAAAGAACGAAACACGAGTCTGGTGAATTTACAAGATGAAAACACTATTTAAAGACGTTAAATTACTTTTATTTCATAACATTACTCCCAAAGCAGAGTGCCTAGTATTCTCACTTCATGTACTTGAAAGGAGGTTGAGGTAACGAGAAGCACCAGACAATGGTTGATGAATGTGATCGATTCAATCCATCGATCCAAAAACACCAAATCTGCCGTTACAACTGATAAACCTTCTTTAAACCCGACTCGGTTGTAGAATTGCAAGAGAACATAAAACCAAAGACAAAGAGCAATAGATACAAATGCCAGATTAAACAGGAATAAAACTGGGATACACAATAAAGTATCTGATTTTACTAGCGTTATATTCTTAGTACGAGGTCGACACTCTTCGATAAACATCCTTTCGGAAAACACTTGACTTGGTTGTTAATAAGTAAGTAAGTAAGTAAGTAATATATATTTATATAGCGCTTTTCGAGACCAGGGTCACAAAGCGCTTTAACAATCAAAACAATACTCAAAACAGTACATACTTCAAAGATCAAGACAACACTGAGAACAACACAGGAGTTCGAGAAATTCAAGGAAAAGCCTGAACAAATAGAAACGTCTTAAGATGTTTCTTAAATCAGTCAGTAGATCCATCAAGTGCAAAGAGAGAGAAGATCGTTCCAAAGCTTAGGAGCAACAGCCTGAAAAGATTTCTCTCCTCTGGTCCTGAGCCGTGTGCGTGGAACCATAAGTAGATTCTGATCCACAGACCTCAGAGCCCGAGCTGGGGTGTAAGGCTGGATCAGATCAGTGATGTAAGGAGGAGCCTGACCATGAATAGCTCTGAAAGTAAGAACCAGAATTTTAAAGTTGATCCTGAAAGAAACTGGAAGCCAGTGAAGAGTTTTAAGGACCGGAGAAATGTGAGTTCTTCTACTAGAGCGGGTCAGAATTCTCGCTGCAGAGTTCTGAATCAACTGCAGGCGAGACAGATCCTTCTTGTTAAGACAAGAAAACAAACTGTTACAATAGTCCAGACGAGAAGAAACAAACGCATGGATTACAAGCTCCAGATCATGTTGTGACAGCATTTTCCTAAGTTTAGAGATTTTTCTCAGTTGAAGGAAACAGTTTCTGGTCAGTTTTCTACAGTGTTGAACAAGAGACATGTCTTTATCAAATACAACACCCAGGTTTCTCAGGCTCAGTTTGACAGACTGACCCAAGTCACCCAAGTACTGACTCAACCCTGGAATCGTATCATCAGGAGCAATCACCAGAGTTTCAGTTTTGTCCACATTAAGCTGTAAAGTGTTTTCACTCAGCCATTGTTTGATTTCTAGCAAACAATTGAATAGAATAGAATAGAATAGAAAGGCTTTATTCATCCCCAGAGGGGAAACACACTTTCACAACAGCGCAGTTGGAAGAAAATAAAGTGCAAGGAGAAAGAAATAGTACAAGAGATAATACAAAATAAAATAAAAACGATCTTAAAAATATACAAATTATTTACAAAATTAGAAATTGACACTATTAACAAAATAAAATAGAATAAAAAATAAAATAAAATAGAAATAAAAAACGGAAAAAAAATAAAATAAAAAGCACACAAGAAGAAAAACACGCTACGGATTAGCATCAGGATATTTAAAGTAGAGAGTTAAATATCCTGACACCAGTTGGGATGAAGGACCTTCTATAACGCTCCGTCCTACACTGGGGGTGCCTGAGCCACTGAAGGAGCTGGCCAGCTCCTCCACGGTCAGGTGCAGTGGGTGGAGAGCGTTGTCCCTGATGGAGGAGAGTCTGGAGAGTGTCCTCCTCTCTCCCACCTCCTCCACCGAGTCCAGCGAGCGGCCCAGGACAGAGCCGGCCCTCGTGACCAGCCTGTTCAGTCTCTTCCTGTCCCGGTCCGTGCTGCCTGCTCCCCAGCAGACCACAGCGTAGTGGATAGCAGAGGCTACCACGGAGTCATAAAAGGTCCTTAAAAGTGGTCTGCACACTCCGAAGGACCTCAGTCTCCCCAGGAGGTGGAGGCGACTTCGGCCCTTCTTGTACACGGCGTTGATGTGTGTGGACCAGTTCAGTTTATTGTTGAGGTGAACACCCAGGTATTTGAAGCTGTCCACCAGCTCAATGTCCGAGCCCTGGATGCTCACCGGTTGATGTGGTGGGGACTTTTTCCTGAAGTCAATCACCATCTCCCTTGTCTTACCAGTGTTTAAGCAAAGGTAGTTGCTCTCACACCAGTCAACAAAGTCCTTGATGACTGACCTGTACTCCAGCTCACCCCCCCCAGACACGCAGCCCACAATGGCCGAGTCGTCAGAAAACTTCTGGAGGTGACAGCTGCTGGAGTCATAGGTAAAGTCCGCCGTGTAGAGGGAAAAAAGGAAAGGTGACAGCACTGTCCCTTGAGGCACCCCGGTGCTGCAGATGGTCACCTCAGACCTGCAGTCCTGCAGCCTCACATACTGCGGCCTGTTGGTGAGGTAGTCCATCGTCCATGCTGCCAGCTGTGTCCCAACTCCTGCGTCCTCCATCTTCTTCCTTAGCAGCGCCGGCTGGATGGTGTTGACTAAGCTGTTCAGCCTTTGGGGCTCAGTTGGGTCAAATGAGCAGTAGAGCTGGATGTCATCAGCAAAAATGTGATAAGAAACATCTGGAAATCTCTGAATGATTTTACCAAGGGGAATCAAGTACAGCAAAAACAATAAAGGACCCAGAACAGAACCTTGAGGGACTCCACACAACAGATCTGCCGATTCAGACCTCATTTGATTGGCAGATACACTAAAACTGCGCCCAGAAAGGTAAGATGAGAACCATTCTAACACAGACACACTAATGTGTCTCTACTTAACATTGTTTATTATTTACAACCGTCTCAGATGCTCAGATTAAAAAACAAACTTTAAATCTTATTTGAGAGAACATAACTCAAATAAAAGTTTAAAGTTTAAGATCAATAGCTATGCTTTTACAGGGAAAAGATTAAAAGGGTTCATAGGTTCAATTGACGGCACAAAATAAACCAGATAACAGTTATTTTCTTTTAATATAGAGGTTAAATGTCGACTGCAAACCCACATTGAATATCCTATTGTGTGGTATTAATGATGCTAATGTGTGTGTTGGATTGTTTTCTTGTCTAATCAGATTTGAGTTCATCGATTATCTTCTGATCTTACGTACCAGTCTTTGGTAGAATCGTAGTTGCAACAAGGGTTGATGGAAGAATGTTTGGTTCCATTTAAAACGAGACGTATCGTAACGTAATCATCATCAGATCCACGACGACAGCGAAACTGAATCGACAGAATCTTGATGTAGAAAAAAAAGTCTCTTTTGTCTTTGAATTAATCTGTTCTTCCTGAACAAACTATTTTCTTAAATACATAATCCATGTTTAAACAAAGAGGGCTTCATGGTGCCGACGTCAGGGACGACACGTGAAGCCAACTGGTCGCTGTGTTCCTGTGGTTCGTCCACACGCCGCCGACTTTACTGCCGTGAAGTTTGTGGTCACGACCAGTCGTGCTGCGAACACAGACGAGGCGTCGGCTTCATCCAAACACATCTGAACGAGACAACTTGTCAACCGAACGGCGAGGATTATTCCAACTGAAAACAAATGTTTCAAATCAGAAACTGCTAACTCGCGAGGGATGGACTCGGATCTCTAGGTCTTAGTTTAACTGTCACAACGGTCTGAAGTACGGAGAGCATTTACTCAAGCTGATTATCTTTATGGGTTCCATGTGTCTGAGACGAGATTGACTTTATTATTCCCTCTGGAGAACTTCAATCTGTCTGCTCAACATCCACCATCAAAGAGACTCATTAACATCAGAGGAACTCAAGTTCAGCACCACTTACCCACAGTTGTGTCTCTGAGCTCCAGCTTCCACAGGGATTTCTACTGAACCGGCACCGTTGGACCCGAGCCTGGGATGATTCCAGGAATATTGAAGGTTTGTCTCAATATGTCGCGCTTTTAAAAGTGGCCCTTCCTAACACTGCAGGTCAAATCGTATCTTCCTCGCACTGTCAAGTGGTTTGGGTTTTAAATGTACTTATTTTCCCACTAAAGGACAGTTTGTTTGAGTGTTGAAAAAAACGCTCTTTTCTATCTTCTATAAATTTATATATATTTAATAGGATAGTTTAATTCGAAGATATAGAAGTATAAAATATATTACATTAAGTGAAAAATAGAATAAATTAAGTGTAATGTTATAAAGTGAATTATATCACTAATAGATGCAACACTAATAGACTCAGGGACTTATTCATTCCTCGTGTTATTAGACTTTTTCTTTATTATTTAGACAGAGTTTGGGGGCAGAAGCAAAGTGAGGGAATGATATTATTCTGTGTTATCATTTTCTTTATAATTATCTATTTTCCTTATAATTGCACTTTGTTCTTTTATTTGCTCTTTGCACTTATTCTTGCTTTTATGAACTGGAAACCCAATTTCCACAGAAATTAATTAAGTAAGTATATATATTTATAGAGCGCTTTTCTAGATCAGGTTCACAAAGCGCTTAAACAATCAAAACAATACTCAAAAAATATAAACTAAAAAAATCAAGATAAAACTGAGGAGTCCCAGAAAAACAGGGAAAAGCCTGCACGAATAAGAAAGTCTTAAGGTGTCTATCTAATCTAATCTAATAACAAATTAAAATTAAAGTTATTATAGATACAAGCTATTTAACAAACATGTTCTCACTTACTGAACTGACTGAAGTTTATTTTTTTCTGAAAGAAAACATTTAATCAGATCTTTGAATATATTCATTTAAACGTAAAATGTTGTATCAACTTTGTTGTTGTGCACAACTTCATCTGAGTTTTGTTTCATAAATAAAGTACGTAAAACAGTTTTGTGATATTCACTGAAACAGATTTGAGGTGTTAGTGTGATTTGACGTCCAGTGTGTCCTTGAACTGTTTCTGAGGACGAAGTGAAAACAAAAAGATAAGGATAAGTCGACATTTTTAGGTGAAAAATAAAGGTATATTTAAAAAAAGATGAAAACCCGGATCCTATTAAATTAAACCTTTAGATTACATTACTGAGCAAAGTTTCTTTATTTCTTGATAAAAATGTGTGTTTCTACAACTAAACTCTCAAACATTAGATTTCGTGCATCAGCGATAATTGATGACTTTGATTCCCGACCAGCCCAGCGAAGGAAACTGGTCCACGAGGTCCAGTTTATGGACCGAACAGAGTTAGCAGATCGTACACAATGGACTCCAACTTTTGTAGCTGTTGGCAGAACGTGACGCACTTCTGAGATTTCACTGTTGTTTTTGGGAATTCAAGTTTATCGTTATGTAACCCAGTTACATACAAACATACTCCTCCATTTAACTCGCTCCGACCCAGAAAGAAAAACATCTCCTGGCTTTTAACGATCACTGGTTTCATCTCATGACTTGTAGTGAGAAAGTACATCATCTTCGATCGTGTACGAGCGCAGAAACCCTTCATCTTATCGAGGTTCATCTGTCCAGTTACTTCTTTTGACGCAGGAAACTCTAGGTTTCAGCAACAAGCTATTTGTAGTCTGGGTCGGGTCGACCACAGGGTCCCACGGGTGGTACTCTCCGGTGCTGACGTGGATCCTTCACAGGGTCCAACAAGAAGATGTTTGAGATTTAACTTGTTAAACTTGTTTTCTCGACACACAATCGTTCTTTGTAATAAAAGCACAACCATCGAGCCGGAAGGTCGTCTGTTTGCATCCTAGTCATCTTTGACTTGAACTTACTTTTAGCTCGTGTGAGTAACTTCCTGTTGTCAGACAGTTACATGTTTCAGGAAACGTTCTGAAGTCTCTGTGACGAAAAATCCTCATTTAGACACGAACGTTAGAACTGAGTCCTCGTCTTGAAGTGTGACATAGTTTTAAGGCAAATCGTGGATTGTACTGCATGTGAAGGCCGATATTGTAATAGTATCTAGGACAACACAGAGAGAATGTATACCACAGTCAATAATACCCACTTCACTCATGTATTTATAAAAACACATAATACAAAGTAAGATTCATTAGAACATTTATTATTATTATTTTATTGGAATTTCAATTTTTTTTTTTTAATTCAATTCAATTTTATTTTATTTTAAGTGTCTCATCATAACAAAGTTATCTCAAGACACTTTACAGTTGAAGTAAGACTAAAGTGGAGAAAGTAAAAACAGATCCCAGCAATTCAAATTGACTTAAAATAAATAATAATAATAATAATAATAATAATAATAATAGTAGATTTCGACCAATTGAAAATGTAATTCAATTATTCAAGTGAATACATTTTAAATAAGTAATACAATCTAAGACTGATGGTTTGAAATGTTATATTATTTTATTATCTGACACTAGTATTCTTTAACATTTTCTTCACCAGTATTTAAAAAAATATTTAACATCCCATCATTTCAAGAATCGTGCCCACATGTGCATCTTCTCCTCTGCTCAGTCGGTACCAGCAGCCGGACCTGCTGTTTCCACTAATTAGTAAATGAGTCTGACTCGTTCAGATCCAATTACCTTCCCTGAGACGCCGCGGTGGTTCTGCAATGTTGCGCCTCCTTCTCCCCGCCAGCCCATAATAATAATCCCCCTCAGTCAGCAGGACTGCGTGAAGCTAAGCTTCTGTTCAAAGAAATTGTTGTTTTGGTTCTAATCCCGGCGAGCGCCCGGGGCTGGCAGGACGGGACGGGCAGGACGGGCACGACGGGCAGGACGGGCAGGAGGGACAGGATGGGCAGGGCGGGCAGGACGGGACAGACGGGCAGGACGGGCAGGACGGGCAGGACGGACAGGACGGGCAGGACGGGCAGGAGGGACAGGAGGGACAGGAGGGACAGGACGGACAGGAGGGACAGGACGGACAGGAGGGACAGGAGGGACAGGAGGGACAGGACGGACAGGAGGGACAGGAGGGACAGGAGGGACAGGAGGGACAGGAGGGACAGGAGGGACAGGAGGGACAGGACGGGCAGGACGGACAGGACGGGCAGGACGGGCAGGACGGGCAGGAGGGAAAGGACGGGCAGGACGGGCAGGAGGGGCAGGAGGGACAGGAGGGGCAGGAGGGGCAGGAGGGGCAGGAGGGACAGGAGGGACAGGAGGGACAGGAGGGGCAGGAGGGGCAGGAGGGACAGGAGGGGCAGGAGGGACAGGAGGGGCAGGAGGGGCAGGAGGGGCAGGAGGGACAGGAGGGACAGGAGGGGCAGGAGGGGCAGGAGGGGCAGGAGGGACAGGAGGGACAGGAGGGGCAGGAGGGACAGGAGGGGCAGGAGGGGCAGGAGGGACAGGAGGGACAGGAGGGACAGGAGGGACAGGAGGGACAGGACGGGACGGAGGGACAGGAGGGACAGGAGGGACAGGACGGACAGGAGGGACAGGAGGGACAGGACGGGACGGAGGGACAGGACGGGCAGGAGGGACAGGAGGGGCAGGAGGGACAGGAGGGACAGGAGGGACAGGAGGGACAGGACAGGACGGAGGGACAGGAGGGACAGGAGGGACAGGACGGGACGGAGGGACAGGAGGGACAGGACGGGCAGGACGGGCAGGACGGGCAGGACGGACAGGACGGGCAGGACGGGCAGGACGGGCAGGACGGACAGGACGGGCAGGACGGGCAGGACGGGCAGGAGGGACAGGACAGGCAGGACGGGCAGGATGGGCAGGACGGACAGGACGGGCAGGACAGGCAGGACGGGCAGGACGGGCGGGACTGGCAGGACAGGCAGGACGGGCAGGACGGGCAGGACGGGCAGGACGGGCGGGAGGGACAGGAGGGAGAGGACGGGCAGGACGGGCAGGACGGACAGGACGGGCAGGACGGGTGGGACGGGCAGGACAGGCAGGACGGGCAGGATGGGCAGGACGGACAGGAGGGACAGGAGGGACAGGAGGGACAGGAGGGAAAGGAGGGACAGGAGGGACAGGAGGGACAGGAGGGAAAGGAGGGACAGGAGGGACAGGACGGGCAGGAGGGACAGGAGGGACAGGAGGGACAGGAGGGAAAGGAGGGAAAGGAGGGACAGGAGGGACAGGAGGGACAGGACGGGCACATCCTGGTTGAGTTCAGCGTCAGCGACGAGCAACAGAGACGCTGCAGGACGACGGACGCAGGAAGGAAATCACCAAACACCCCAATTAATGAGCCGTCGAGGTCCGACCCGGAGCTCTTCGCTGCATCAATCACACACAACAAGATGTCCAGCAGACCCTGATGGTGGCCCTCGTTCACGTCGCCGTGGCAACACCAACAAAGCTAACAAAGGGGGCACCGGCTCCGCACAGAATACCCAACGATGTTGAGTCACTTCAGGGAGCGACCGGGCCGAACCGCTGAGGCGGATCACTTGAATAGAGGCATCGAGCCAAGTGTGAGTCTCTGGTCTGAGCCTCCATTCATGTCCTCGTGGACCAGAGTCGCGTGGAGTCTTCATCAAGTCATGCGCCGTGAAATAGTCCTGAGAAGTTGAGCTAAATTCTAGAAACTCCAGTCATTCACTCACATGGACCAGACATGAATATCCTGACATTGAATTATTTATTTTATATTACACTTTAAAGATATACCTCATATTTTGTTTTATCGTATTTTATTTTGACTTATTATTTCATTATTTTTCATCTTTATCTTCATCACCTTGAAAAATCCTTTGTTGTGTTAACAATAAAAAGCATAATAAAGGTTTTCTGAATCTGTTAGTTTTGGGGTAGAAACTTAAATACTCATATAAATATTACTTGATGATCGCTCCTGTAAAATGTACTTTAATTTGTTAGTACAAAGGTTTTTCAGTCAATAACACTATAATATTTTATTATATATAACAAAAAATAAAACGATTTATTAAATGTATTATATAAACTCTTTGTACCTTATCATGTAAAGTTTAATAAGTTTAACGGCTTTTCGATATATATTGATGTACTTCATGTATGTCTTTATTTAAACTTGAGGCAACCTTAACTATTTATTAATATTGTTTTGAGAAAATAGGATTTTTTCAATAAACATTTTAATAAACATTTCCTCCAAAACAGTCTCTTTACATTAAAAGAAGTTCAAGTTTAATTCAATTGGTTTAATTACACTTTAAATTTTTGTATGTAATGGTTTTAAGTTTGATGAGTGTAAAGAAATAAAAAAAAAAATTATTTAAACTTATTTACCTAACACTAAACTAAAGTGGTTAATAAGGAATTCAAAAACACCTCTGCAGGTGTACAAAATATTTGTATTTTTAGACACAGGTTTACTGTCAATAATAATGTTTTTTACCTCTGCACCATTTTTGAAGGAGTGTCTTTAAAACTTTGCAAAAAGAGTTAAATACTTTTTTTTGATTAAATTGAAACGCTTTTTTCTTCGTCACTTCCTTCCCGGCTTCTTCATGCATACCTTTATATTTTTATCTTCTTAACAATTTCCAATCTTTCTTTTAAGAATGAAAGTAAAGCACTTTAATGGAAACCTATTGCACATTCTTTGGAATATCTGTTGAATAATCAAATATTTTTAATAGCATCAGCTTTGAATTCTATAATTCATGTATTTAAATGACATGTTTTAGTTGTTTTTCCATTACATTTAAAAACATATTTCCTGAAATATTATTTTTTTCTTACAAAAATGTATTAATAGACAAATTAGTTTCTGCTTGTAATGGTCCCCCTTTCTTTCTTAAAAGCAAAAGTTTACTGTACTTTTTCCTTTTTTCTACCTTAAGCATCACATTAAAGTCACGGTAGTTCTTAGAATTAAGAAAACGGTGAAGTCTGGCTGGAAAACCTCTCATTGTTAGGCAGCGTTAATTCCAGTTGTCGTTTTTCCTTCTCTGCGTCTGCTGCTGTCGACATCCGAGAGGTTTCTCTCCCACATGTCACTCGTCTCTGGTGCACCGACCGCAGATAAACTGTTGACACAAGCGCTGACCGTGAAAATGAAGACGCATCGGATGAGAAGCGTGTGAGTGACGGAGATCTTAATCAAAAGCTGCCTTTTATTTCCACGCCACCAGGATTTATCTGGATGGGAAACAGATGCAGGAATCGTCCTCATCGCGCTCGGCTTGGACGCACACGGAAGAAAACTGCTCGTCGACACATCGACGTCTGAGTGAAGCAACTGTAATAAGATGGAGGGAGAGAAGAAAGTACTTCATCCATGAGGTGTTATTGCAGCTTTTGTTCAGCTTTGCTGAGAGAAAAATAATAATAGTTGTTGATCTTTTTGTGTTCACAGTCTTTGCAACTAAAATATGAATCGTTTGTTTAACCGACGCCATGGAGACGTTCCCTGAGACGTTCCCTGAGACGTTCCCTGAGACGTTCCCTGAGACGTTCCCCGAGATGTTCCCTGAGACGTTCCCCGAGATGTTCCCTGAGACGTTCCCCGAGATGTTCCCTGAGACGTTCCCCGAGATGTTCCCTGAGACGTTCCCCGAGATGTTCCCCGAGACGTTCCCTGAGACGTTCCCTGAGACGTTCCCTGAGACGTTCCCTGAGATGTTCCCTGAGACGTTCCTTGAGACGTTCCCTGAGACGTTCCCTGAGACGTTCCCTGAGACGTTCCCCGAGATGTTCCCTGAGACGTTCCCTGAGACGTTCCCTGAGACGTTCCCTGAGATGTTCCCTGAGAGATTCCCTGTTTTTTTTGTTTTTTTTTAATGAGGGTGAGTATTTTTGCAGATTATTGCCTCTGTATAAAAAAGTTTTATAACTATAACTACGCCATCGAATAAAAAATATTTATTCAACTACTAGTAAGTTACCCTCTTAAGAAGATGCTAACAATAGCAACTTGAAAGATCTTAAGACATTTTTGTTTGTACTTTTCCTTGATTCTCTGAGACTCCTGTGTTGTTCTCGGTGTTGTCTTGATTTTTAAAGTATATATTTTATTGAATATTGTTTTGATTGTTTAAGTGCTTTGTGACCCTGGTCTAGAAAAGCGCTCTACAAATATAAATGACTTACTTACTTACAACTACAACCAAATATATAATGAAGGTGCAGATTTTTTGCAGATTGTTGCCACGATTGGAAAAAAAACATAATTCAAGTAGATTATTATATATATCAACCATTAATAGTAAGTTAACCTCCCTTCAAAGGACATTAAAACTAGCCACACCTAGCATAAGAGAAACTAGATAATACAACTGACAAAAAACAATGATAAGAGTGGATTACTTTTTGAGATTATTGCAACAGTTTAGTAAAAATGCTACGTTCAAGTTAATTATTAAGGCTAATCAGCTGCTACTAGTAAGTTAACCTCTAAAGAAGATGCTAACATTAGCCGCGCCAAGCTAACGAGGAACCTAAAGATACAACTGATGAAAAAACGTTGCACGGTTCATCAAAAGATAGATTCAAAGTGATTATTATTTACATCAGTCATTACTGGTAAGTACATCTCACAAGAAACTACAATTAGCCACGCCTAGCATAACAGAAACATCTTAAGACATTTTTGTTTGTGCTTTTCTTTGATTCTCTGAGACTTCTGTGTTGTTCTCGGTGTTATCTTGATTTTTAAAGTATATATTTTATTGAGTATTGTTTTGATTGTTCAAGCGCTTTGTGACCCTGGTCTGGAAAAGCTCTATATAAATACAAATGACTCACTTACAACTCACAACCACAACAAAATATATAATGAAGGTGCAGATGTTTTGCAGATTGTTGCCACGATTGGAAAAATAAAAGATAAATTCAAGTAGATTATTATGTATATCAACCATTAATAGTAAGTTAACCTCCCTTCAAAAAACGTTAAAACTAGCCACACTAGCATAACAGAAACTTAATAATTGAAATGACAATAAACAAAACAATAATGAAGGTGGAATTTTGTACAAATTAATGCCAAGTTTTAATAAGAGTTCTGCGTTCAAGTTTATGATTATGTATATTAGAAATTATCTATTTAAATTTGCTAAGATTAGTAATGCCTAGCATAGCAGCAACCAAATAATACAACTGACAAAAGAAAAGAAAATATAATAAAAGGTGCCATTTTTGTAGATAATTACCTCAGTTTAATGAAAAATGCTACGTTCAAGTTAATTACTATGTTAAATAAGCTATAACCAGTAGGTTAACCTCCAAAGAAGATGCTAAAATGAGCGATGCCCGGAGAGGAGTCGGACTTCTTTTTGTTTGTAAGCGACGGAGCAAGTAAACGGCACACAGAAGGAAACATCTGCCAACAGTTTAACCATTACCTCAGTTCCCTCATCACAGGAGAGAAATTTGTTCGCCACAGGCTCATTTCATGGTTCATAAGAGACCCCGGAGGCTTAAGAGCTCCAATTTGACGTCTAAAAACAGAGTCGGTTTTTGAAACCTGAGAACGAGAGTACGTATTTTTCTAGGACCACGAAATGACATTTAATCCCATTATTCACCATCTCTCTTATTACCAGATTATCGAGTATATTTTCTTAAATTCAAACACTGGTTAACAAACCCTTGTAGATTTTGGAAAATGAGGTTTCAAAGAGTGTGAAAAGTGACTCGTTGTATTAATGAACTTCAGGTGGAAACACAGTTGAAGTGACTCATTTCGCAGGTGTTTCCAAACGGAAGTGATGCAGACGGACTTTATGGTCGACCAGTAACTTTTAAAGACGCAGTAATGAGTGTGAAATTCCTCAGTTCAGACTCTTGAATGGAGTCGTCGACGACCCGGAGCCTCTCAACATGATTCTGTCACGTCACTGGTTCTGACCCGTCGCTGGATCAGATGTCATGTTCGTCAAGAGTCTTTTGTTGCGTCTTTCCCATCATGTAATCCTGATCCCAGATCAGACGTCACCTCGATAACATGAGCCTTTAATGCTTCCAGTCAGGATTGTATGATTTATGTCTCCGTCACGACACGATGGATTTCTTCTCGCTCTTCAGAGAGTTGTTTTTTTAGAACATGATCAGTTCCTAAACCAATAAATCATTTGTACAAAACCTGCTTGTCAGAATAAACTACCAGAAAACTGTGGACGTTGCAGCTCAAATCTACACCTAAACAACATGACAACAGATCCGACTGTTCAGATCAAACATCAGCAAAGAATCAATGCATACAATCACATGATTATACAACTTATAATCATCATGTTTTTATTGATCAATCAATTAGGGCTGTACGATATATCGAAAAAATATCGATATCGCGATATTGTCACGTGTGATATGCATCGAAAACATGTGATAATTTATCATTTTTTATTGTATAAATCAAGCATTTCTTAAATACACACTTCTACCAATCAGTGTCAGGTTCTGTAAAGTTGTAAATTTGTACTTCTATGTCTCGTTGTTGTTTACGTCACCGTCCCTGATATTTATGCGCTTTGTGACCCTGGTCTATAAAGGGCGATTTGCAAAAAAATATTTCTTACTAACTTACTTATAGTCTCCGTTCCAGGTTTGTTGTGTAATTCTGTGTCAATTTTTTTATTTTTACGGTTATTTTTATTCAGATCAATTTATGTATCAATCAATTCATCTCATTATAATATGCAGGCCTGACAGGAAGTGATATATGTTGTATATAATTGTATCCAATGACTTTTATGACAAAAGAAATTAAATAAATGCCTTTTATCGCAATATTGGTTAAAAAAAACCTTTAAAAAGTCCCGGATCGATGTCTGTGACATTGTTCGGATTCCAAAAGTCACCACAAATGTACAAACCATCGGTCGCCAAATCAAACAAACATGGCCGACAAAGTACTTTATCAAAGCTCCCGCACGTCTGCGTCTCTCTTCACCAGATCCAAACACAGATGTTGTGATTTCCTTCCTGCACCTCAAACCCTCTACAACCGATCTGGCCAATGTCAACAAAGTGTTGTTGACCTTTGTCACGCTCTCCAGGGTTCGGTTCCACAACAAGAGATCTGCTCTCATTATGGTCGAGGCACGAACTCCGATTGTTCGTCGTGCCCACACCGAGCTTCATCCGTTTCTATGATTGTAGGTTTGAGGAAAAAACGGTTATGAATATCCTGAAGCTTATTACGACTCCAGGAATGTAGCGGTGAGTCTGTCGACGCAGCAGAACCTGCTCCGGTATCACTTTCACTTCACACAACCTCAACTTCTGGAGAGTCATTAGAGAAGCACCGCAGATCTCTAATGCTTCTGACAGAAGTTCAGACGAGCACAGATGCTCGAGCGTCGCACCTTCAGGACGACTTCATCGGGTTTGAGGCGACTTTTTAACTCCAACACTGAGTAGCTGTCAGAGCTGGAGACTTAAATCTCCAAATGTTAGTCACGAACGTCTATATCTAACTTGACAAAACACTTAGTTCAAGTTTGGCCTTCAGATTATTGAATGATAGAATTTAACATTTCAAATGTTGAAACTATGTTTTATTTATTTTTTACTGGAATGTTTTTTTTTAAACATTGGATTATTTGTATACTTTTACCATTTAATTCAAAAAATATATTTGTGATTTATTATTTAATTCAATATTTTTTGATATTAAAAGGTTGACTTTTAAAAATTTAATTTTTAATACGATATTTTCAAATATTTATATATATTTTAATTAGAAATTAATGAAACATAAATGTTCTAAATTCAATAGTTGTTTTATTTGTAGCCTTTTAAATTCAATATTAAAATGCTGGTATAATATTGTCACCAGACAATAGAGTCTCGAACCAAAAGGCTTTATCCAATCATGCGTCGGGCAGACGATCATGTGACGACTTAACTTAACTGATGCGTCAATGAATCATGTCGTATTCCAACGGTATTGTCTGGTCAAACTATTATTCCTACATTTTTATGTTGAATTTAAAAGTCTAAAAATTTAAAAATATATATTGTATTTTTGAAATGTTTTTTTTATTATTATTATTGGAATTAGAATATCAAACTTAATAGTTTAAAAAACATTCATTTAAAAAATATTCACTCATTTAATTAATTAAAAAACAAAACACAAATTCAACCTTTCAATAAAGAAATATTGAATTGAATTATTTGAAAAAAAATAATCAATGCTTAAATTAAACAACATTTTAAGAAAACAAGTCTCAACAGTTTAATGTTACATCGATTTAAATTCTGACGCTGATATACTTTCACACTCGTGTGTTTAACTTCCAGACCAACAAGTTTCACTTCATCTCAGCAGCAGATGTTCGTCTCCAGTTAACGTTTAACTCGACAAAAACACTGGTCGTCACGACGACAGCCTTGACACCACGAGGTCGGCGTGAGTGACAGGTGCCGGACCGTCGCTTCTGGAAGGTGTCGACAGGAACGCGAGGACACGCTCGTCGACAACACGCTCGAAAGGTCGGCGTCGTGGACGGGAACGAGGTCTCGGTGTTGATGTGGATCAACTTACCCGGGAGATGGTGAGGGGCAGACAGAAGTCCTTCCCTCCTTGGAGTCTGAAGCCCCACGGAGCAGGTCCAGGCAGGGAGACGCTGTAGCTGCTGCTCATGATTCACCTGCAGGTGAAGAAAACATCTCTTAGTACTGATTCTACAGCAATAAAAACACGAGAATTGACTCCATTATTACATAAACTGTGTTTGTTTCTGTCTCTTCTTCACGTCTGTGAAGGAGTCCAGGATCGACTCCAACAAATCACCAAGTTTTACAAAATGTATCTTATATTATTCCCCTTTAACAGCAAATAAATACAATTTCAAATATTGCTCGTTTCCTATTTCCAAAGACCACTCCACGGCAAAGTGTGGCCAGTGAAACTCTGAATTTTTTTTAGATATTCCTTGATTATAGTAAGTATTTCAATGCATTTGTTTTAGGTAGAACATTATTTTTGTTTCTCTTGAACAGTTGGTTCATTTATAAACTGTTCAGTGATGCCTTTTTTTTGTAAAACTGAGCTTGTTAGTATTTGTTTTCTTCTAAAATCCATGTTTTTCTATTAGTAGTATTTATAATAAATGCATATGTAATTAATAAATTGTGTTGTGAAGTTGTTCATTGATGTTATTCTTTATGTACAGTGTTTGAAATCAAGTTTAATATTGAGTCTGAACACATTGTTGAGCTTTTTTTTATACATCCCGACAACACTCTTGTTTTCCGTCTCTGTGTAACAGTTTATTTTCAATTTATTTTCGGGGGCCACGTGATATACCGTGAATTTAAGGGGCCGTCAAGCCGATAGACAGAAGGAAAAATAAAATAAAAACTCTTTAACAGCAAATAAATACAATTTCAAGTGTATACATGCTATAATAATTGATATAATATAATAAGTTTCCAAATTAACTGGACAAGAAATACTCCAAAATGAATAAATATTTTCTTTAGTTGTCAGAAATACCATATGATCATCTAATAGTTTACTTTGACCTGGTTCTGTTGTGTTCCATACACAGTATCCCAGGATTCTACTTCAAGATGCTGATCTTCAGCCGCCGCTCTTTGGAAAACTCATCCGGTGGGACCGGGAGTTTGGAAGTAAAAACCCGGCAACAGAACCGCATCGTTTGCTCAAACGCTGACGGGACTCTCACGCGACCCGGCTCGCATGAATCCACATCTCAGTCCTGGCACCGGCACAGATCCGCTATAAACAAGTTCCCCGACGTTGAGCTTGAATGATTTGTTGTTCACACTTGAATTAGTCCTTCACAGATTTTCACAGACGCGGTAACAGATCCACTCAAATGTATGGCTCGACTGTTGAGGTCTGTTTAGGTTGTCGACTCTGGACTAATGACTCGGGGTAGGGGGGCACACCGGGGGGGCACACCGGGGGGGCACTCCATGCTTGTTTTGTTAGGGATCAGAGCTTTATTTCTTTGCTTTAACTCAAATCTTTAGTAGATGATATGAAGAGTAAAAGTAATTCAATATTACATCCAGAAATATGACAAGAAATATTTATATTTTACATCCCGAAAAGTTGTTTTTAATAGATATTAAGGCATCATATTGTAACATTGACTATGTTCTTTTTAAAGTTGCGATAGGTCTGACTTAGTACTAGTTGCCTCAGAGAACCAAATGGTGATGAAGGGAATGATCACCTGGAGTTACACTTGAAATTCATCTTTGTTTTAGGGCCTTTTAACCAACTTTTCATTTGCTTTGTAAAGAAGAAGTTTTTTTTCAACAAATAAAGTACTTGTACTTGTGTATTTTCAAGAATCTTGGGATACGATGCATATCACGATACATGGGCAATGATACGATATATAGTGATAGTGTAGTAACAAGGATGTATTTGTAGTATTGTCGAGTACTTGACTCTGGTGTTATGATAGTGTGGTAACAACTATATATGTGTAGTATTGTCCAGTACTTGACGCTGGTGTTGGAGATAGTGTAGTAACAAGTATATATGTGTAGTATTGTCCAGTACTTGACTCTGGTGTTGTGATAGTGTAGTAACAAGGATGTATTTGTAGTATTGTCCAGTTGACTCTGGTGTTGTAGTATTTACAGACCACATGACTCTTGACGAAGTCGTAACTACTTTCATTTGTTTTCAAACCAAAATATGTCCAAACATCTGCTTTAAAAGCTGCTGGACTCACTGTATCCTCTCGTCCTCAGTCATCGCCGGGATCCAGCGGGATTTCATTGTTTCTTTACTTGCGGAGGATGTAATGACTGCCGCCAACTAATGGTCGGAAGTTGAATTGAAACACAAAAGTGAACCAACGCTGTAGAAAAATTTAATGTTATTTGTAATAAAAAAAAAGAATACGATTATTTGATTAAAAAGATGTTACTGAAATATAAAACAGCAAAGAACTATGATGGATACACTGCTGTTAATTATCGATAGAGTGTGATAGTAATTGTTGTGATATTTAAGTTTATTTAAGCAGATAATAGAACAACAATTGTCAAATAACTTCTCACACTGTCGAGAACAAGAAGAGTAACAAGAGACAAAACGTTAAGGAGATGAAGTTGAATATAAATGATGGTATAGTTCAGGACTTCGAGAAGTACTTCTTCCTTCTTTGACTTTAGACTTTCTCAGAACTTGCTCCCCTGCAGCTGCACTTTGAACCCCAAATCTCAGCGACCTCTCCATGAACCTGCCGCCGACAACACGAGAGCTCAAACTGGGACAAGCTGCCATTTCAAAGTAAGAATAAAATCAAGCGTCTTGTGTAAATAATGATAAAATGTCTATGAAACTGATAAACTCTTAAGAGCAGTTTAAAGTACGCTGCATTACTTCACCGTTGGATCAGAACACGGACTCCAGGTTAGCAACAAGTGCGTGAAAATCAAACAGACGGATCCAACAATGAGTCAAAACCATAAAATGAATCTGCGACGTAATGAACCGAGTCGACTTCCTTGGAAACCTCGTATAAATACACGTCCTCTGGACGAGGAATCGGCAACAAGAAAACATGTTGTGTTGGTGTAATGTCACCATGTGAGCCTCGGAGCACGAGATCACAAGAGCAAACAGATCCCATGGAAATGTGTCACCTCTGGCCTGCCCGACAGGAAGGGTGGATTCAGACACGGAACCTTGACATCGCAGCCAAAATCAATATTTCAAACACATGATGGAGTATGAGAGACGGACAGCTTGGAAATGAGAAAAATGTATAAATGTTTAAGAAGCCGTTTTGAGTCCATTTAGTGGATGATGGGAATTCAAAAGATTATATTTCAGTCCATGGAATAATTAGTTTAGTTTCTTTAGACGCTGGATCCAGCCTCAGTGTTATTAGTGCTGTTAAATATATTAACTCACTCCCGTCACTGGTCGATCACACAAACCTATCTTTAGTATGAAGTGAAAAAATATTTGTTTATCATGTCATTTAAAATAAGGAAAAAATAAGAAAAAAGTTTCTTCATAAAGTCGTGTATTCTCTACAAGATGCAGAAACGTGTAGAAAATACAAACAAAAACAGTCATATAGAAAGTACTGTAAGATAACACATGAAAATAATTATCATTATACAATTACACAGACAGAAGTGAACAACTTATTTTTATTATTCCTTATTTCCTTAGATTATGCTATTATTTACTATTTCAAATGAAAGATTTGTATACAATGAAATTCACAGTTAATTTTTGTGTTGAGAAGTTACTTGAGAGTTGTTTCTGCTTAGATAGACTTAAATATCAAAGGATTTACTTTCATGATACTGTATGGATAATTAACATCACTGTATTGATCATCGTTCTTTTATTGTTTATATTTCAATGAAGTTTGCAATAAAATAACTTGATTCTTTTTTTAAGAATTTGTTCATTTTTGTGTTGCATTCTAACTTCCAATGCTAGATGGCAGCAGTCATCACGATCTCCACAACTAGAGGAACAATGAAATCCAGTGAGATCGCAGAGATGACTGAGGACGAGAGGATACAGTGACTAAAGCCACTTTTAAAGCTGATGTTTGGACATATTTTGGTTTGAAAACAAATGAAAGCAGTTACGACTCCTCATGTGGTCTGTAAATACTACAACATCAGAGTCAAGTACTGGACAATACTACACATATATACTTGTTACTAAACTATCACAACACCAGAGTCAAGTACTGGACACTACTACAAATACATCCTTGTTACTACACTATCACAACACCAGAGTCAAGTACTCGACAATACTACAAATACATCCTTGTTACTACACTATCACAACACCAGAGTCAAGTACTGGACAATACTACACATATATACTTGTAACTACACTATCACAACACCAGAGTCAAGTACTGGACAATACTACACATATATACTTGTTACTACACTATCACAACACCAGAGTCAAGTACTGGACAATACTACACATATATACTTGTTACTACACTATCACAACACCAGAGTCAAGTACTGGACAATATTATACATATATACTTGTTACTACACTATCACTATATATCACTATACAGTATATCATATTGTTGTCCCTGTATCGTGATACGTATCAAGAGATTCTTGACTAATTATAAATACTTAATCACAGTAAAGCGCATCAATGAAGCCACCATGTGTTACATGTATATATACGTACATGCATTATTGTTATATTTTGCTAAAATTGTCTATTATCTATGAGATCAAATTTATTATTTTGTAAATTGAGAAATATCTGTACAGATTAAACATAGTTTCCTGATCAGTGAGTCACGACTACACCAGAAAAGTCGTAATTGAAGCAGCATCTCGTCGTCGGTGACTAATCCCCTCGGGGTCAACATCTGCTCCGGAGCCTCACCTGGTCAGTCTCTGAGCCCGGAGGGCGAGACTTTAAAGACCTGCTGCCGGTGAAATAAAAGTGCTTGTGAAAGTGATAGTGTGGACGGTGAAAAAACAGCTGGACGGACCCACGATCCAGTACCTCCCGTTATATATTTAAAAACATGTTTTCATGTTTTTGTCTTTCTTTTGGCCTGATGGCCCCTCTCTACACTCACAGTACACACTGTGGCCCTTGTGCAAATCTAATTGCCAACCCCTGATCTAATAATACACATATCAATTTTACTGAAAACTTTCGTCAGGACACTCCCGCACTCGTTTCACAATGTTGTCCAAGAGCCAAAAAATGATCTGATAAGAAAAAACTGTGATCAGATAAGAGGAAATCATGAAGTTCCCAGAAGATTCCATCAGGATTGTATTTCATATCACGGCGAAAACTGCACCAGCAGTGATACGACGATTATTTTGTCTGTGGCACAGTTTGATTTCCTAATATGGAGATAGTGTCGTGATCTCAAGTTACTGCTTGTCTCGCACTCCAACGCTATCATGCATCGACATGAGCCGACACACCTTGGATGTTCCCGAGCACACGGGGCTCAGGCCTGGTTATTATCAGCAGAACTCACGTCAACACGTCCCAGAGCTCGTTCAAACCCGGCTCTGCTTTTATTTCACCACCTCGGCTCTTTATCAACGACTTTCCTGTTGTAATTGGACTCAAGCGCTGGAGATATTTCAGCACTTGAACTGCGAGGAAAAATGCTTAAAACACAGTCAAGACACCTTCAAGGAAACTGTGGACAAGCCTCCAGAGATATCTTATCAGAGCCACGACGAAAACCAGACGGATTCAAATATTTTGAAGGTTATAAAGAGATTTTTCTACTCATGTTGTTCAACTTCTTAAGAAATCCCATCATGCATCATAGTTAAGGAGGTATTAAAAGTAACTGTCCAGGAGGGTAGTTTGCCAAGACACACATATTAAATGAACCTTAATAATAATAAAATTATTGCTTGACTTTATCCTTATCTGCACCCATGTCTCTTTCTCACCACAGCAATGCGTGCACAATTACACATACAGTGTTCGCACCACCAGTCAAGATAAGCTAAAAACCGGTCAAGCTTTGATTTCTTAGACTGTGTGTTAAAAACATTATATAATAATTGTTGTATTGTTGTATTGATATAATTTAAATTGTTTTCTGCTCCCAGTTAACACCCTGTTGCATTTAAACACCTGAAATTAAATATAAGTTTGCAGTGAAACACTTCAGATGTAGAAGACGCAAATCATTACTTCTTTATAAAATGTTTTTTTTAAATAGGTCTGGTGGAATAAAAACTTTTTTTTTTATATTTCATGCTTGTGTCTGATATCAACTACTACTACACAAAAACCTTAACTGCTTAATTATTCTTAACACAATTTTAGGGGTAACGTTATCACAAGGAATATAGTTTGAATAAAGCTTTTCTACAATAATCTAAAATAGTTTAAAGATGTTTTTGTCATTCAGTCGTTTCAAAATCAAGTCAGCATTATCCACCTTAACCTAGTATATCCCCTTCATAGCCCATCTTTAAAAAATATTACGAATAAAGTCGAGGTGTATTTGTTGGAACTTCAAATTGAAAAATAAAAGTATAAAGTTCATTTTTTAATGGACATTACATGTACATATGAAAATATTCTGGATTTACTGCTGTTTCTGGTTTATTGTAGTGAAGAGACTCAATAAATCATGAACCAGACGTGAACTGAGCCTTTAATTGAACATAAATCCTTCTTTTTTTTTTACTACATGTGTATAAATCGAAGTGGAAAAGTGATCCAGTAGCAACTGAGGTTTCACCCAACAGTGGTTTTGTTTATTGCTGGGACTCACATGTTTATATCCACCATATGAATCTCCTAAAATAACAGAAGTGGAAGTTTTTATAGCAGATTATATAAGAGCAGAAGTTTAAAAAACTCACAGAAAGACTCAAACTTCTCACATTCAACACGTCCGTGTGAAAAAAACAAACTTCCTCCATCATCAGCTGAACTTCATGAGACATTTGTGTTGACTTTGTTGAAGAAAACACACCGTTACTCTTATTATTTGACCAGAGAAGGTGATGAACATGTCAGTCAAAGAGGGTGTGAGACAGTCGTGTCAATTCAATTTATTGATCTATTATTATTGGTATAATTTAAAGAATATATAGAATCTTAACACGAATATAATAAAGGGTTAAAAAAAAAGTTATTCGCAGGGGTCTTACCGTGTGAAGCCGGTTCTGGTGTCGGGAGGAGAAGCGGGTCGGAGGTGGTCGAGGCTTCAGTTCAATAACTGTTCTGAGCGGAACCAAACTTCCGCGTGTAGAGGGACCGCTGTGGGCGGTGCACACGCGGGCGAGGGCGGGAACCTGGAGGCGGACGAGGAGCGGCGACACGGAGCAGGTGAGGCGGACTGACGTCTTCTTCACGAGGCTGAAGACAGGAGGTCAGACTCAAGGACGAACTATTGATAGAACCACATGGTTCTGCTCGTGAGGAACTCTTGGCTCTGCTAAGTTGAATTCATGCATATTAGTTGCTAAATATTAGCAACTATTAGTTAGCAACTAATAGTTAGCAACCAGGCTACACGCTAACTTCATAAGTTTGTTTACTTTATACATTAACACTCGTTTTTACAGAATAGCTTATCTTTTAAGTCAGTGTTATACAAATACATTTCCTCAGGGGCCACATTTCACACTGTGACCATTGTCAGGGGCCGTCGAGCAAATAAAAATAAAGGAGCAAAGAACAAAATAAAGAAACTTTTTTTTAAAAAAACAAGGGGGGAAGCATTTAACATAAACCTTCATTTTTAACAATATATTTATTAACCTTTTTAATAAAAAAAAAACACTTGTTAAAAAGTATTTTTTATTCTAATAATGATTTCAATATTTACGTAAATGCTAAAGAATACCTTCAGGGGTTCGTTAAACAACCTTTTTTAAATCCCTTTGAAGTTGTTAAGTTAAGTTCATCATGTCTAACCACCAAACATATATTAAAACTCTTCACTACTAACTGAGCGGTCCAACCTGTTGGTTTGCAGGAAGGCACTTATGAATTTAAGACTCATTTGTTCATAGGGTCTTGTTTTCATACCACTGTCCTAGTAGTACAGTATTTATTTCTTTAAAATAACTAATGTTTTAGGGACATTTCTTTATGCCAGAAAAATATTAAAATAATAATTTTCTAGATTATTTAAGATGTAATTGTAACTTTTTATTTTATTTTTGTTTTGTCATTTTATTTAGCTTTTTTTCTCTCTTTTTTTTTACTTTTCTTTATGGCCCCTCACAACAGTCACTTTATATTATTTGGACCCTGAGGAAATGTAATAACTCACCACTGATTTAGATCTATTTTTCCCACCTAGTTTTTCACCATCATTCTATACTTACTTGGATATAAACAAACAATTTTCTAGTTGGACTCATTTTCCTCAACTACAAGCCAGTAAATAAGTAATTTATATTTGTAGAGAGCTTTTCCACACCAGGGTCACAAAGCGCTTAAACAATCAAAACAATACCGAATAAAATATATACTTAAAAGGTCAAGTAGACGGTTACGTCACTCATAGTTGTCAATGTTCCTTCATACCTATACCTTATATGGGTCTGACTCACGGTCTTTGTAAACTATAAATATGACTCGCTCTCCATCAAACAACTTTTCCTACAGCACTACCAACCCTACGTAAGTATTGACATCCTCGTGTGTTAGCAGTACACGGTACACAGAGTCATGTGACTCTCATATTTGAGTTTATTTTTGCACGGCCGAGAGCATTTTTAGTGCGACACATGTGATGTCATCATCCTCAGGAATGTGACTTGGAGACGATAGTTTTATGGAAGAAATATCTTTCACCTGTGACAAGGCATCAGGTGTTGCATCAATGATGTCATTTGTTCCAGCGTTTGGAATTCAAGCAAACGAAACTGAAGACGTCAGGTTTTTTATTTTTTTATTGTTTTTATTGTTTATGAAAAATTGCTGGGTATTGGAAAAAAACAATTTCCCGAAGGAGACCTCCTGAGGGATCAATAAAGTTTTACCTTACCTTACCTTTTTAATTAGGTGTGTCTTGACTCGACTTTCAGAATCAGAATCCTTTATTGCCAGTGTTGTCAAAGTTACATGAATTGTTTCAGGTGTCATTAACAATATTTCCCGTATGAGACCTCCTGAGGGATCAATAACATTTTATCTATCTATCTCTTACAGAATAAAACAATGACACATTTATTGGTAATGTTTGGAGATCTTATCGTGACCACTTTAATGGGTTGTTTTTTTTTAACTAACTTTTTACCTATTTATTGTTAGATCTGTTTCAGTTCGGATCCTTTTTTAGTGATTTGGCGACTCGGGTCGATGATTTAGTCGAATAGTGGCGCTCTCTAGCGGCCAATTAGATTAATGCATTTCTGTCCGTAAGATTGATTTACTGCAACAACTCGAATATAAAGCCCTGGGGTGATGGTTTAATTGGTCTTCTCCTCACCTGGGAGATAACAAGACCTTCTCTTTCCAGATATTTTCAAGAGTTGACTTCATAAGAGTTGACTGATGTTCTCGATTTAAACAAATGCAGATATATATTTTTAGTTTACAGAGGTTGCTGCATGTTTTATTTCATTTTTTAATCACGTTTTGTTTTATTTCCAGCTAAAAGCCTTTAAAATCCATTTATTAATACATCTCAATGTATATTCTCTTCACTCAGACTGGAAACATCTTGATGTATACTTTTGATAAATATGTTTTCCTATTATAGGTTTGTCATTTATATATTTTTATATCTAGAGGTAAAATAAGTTCTTTCTCTATACCCCTTTTGACTAAATTTCATTATATGATATTTATTTTGAAGAAAAAAGTAGAATATTTTTAAAGCTCTCTTCCACATAATGGACCACGTACCACTTTGAGATCTAACCTACCATCTATTTTAGGAAGATCGATCAATGTCCGACACCATACGGTCTGCTCGACCATATGGATTCCAGTGGAGGGTGGTCAAGGCTGCTGCCATTAGATCTTTACATTGTGCTGCTCTGGTCATGTGTCATGTCAATACATGGTCATGAAACCACGGGAGGCGTCCGCAGACTTCCCAGCGCAACAACAACAACTCAAGTGTGCTCGTTCTTCATCCTCGGCTGCCGTGCATACCTTCAGATCATCTTTACATAACGGGATAACGCTCAGGAAATCCTGCAGAAGTTCAGAAGCAGTTCAGCAGGGGGTGGTTGAAGCGATTAAACGTTCAAAGCTCGAGCAGCAGCTTTCAATCAAATGATCGTCAAATGATTTTTAAGAGTAAGAACGTGGCGGTCAGTGCAGTTGACCCTTAATAATGGAGTTGCACAAGCAATTGGTCAATAATGTTGATGTTCTGTCCAGCCTGCTGACTTTATATTAGAGTGTGTTCAGCTATTCAGGTTAATCCCGGGTATGACGCTCCGACTAAAGCCATCACATTAGCGAACGTCCGACAGACAACAATGGGAAATCCAGAATATTGAAGAGCTTCTGGTGTGAAACAATCACTCCAAATAATCCTTGCTCTCAACAACGTTACCTTCTCTTTACGGTGGAGTTTTGTAATCTAATGTTCCTTATTTAAAGACATAATTAATATTAGCATTTTTTTTTAGTTTATTTAGGTTGCTGAATTTATTTAATATTGAGTTGCTGGTTCGCTTCCAGGCCGAGCCAACTTTTGTCCTTTTAGTGTGTGGTTAGTATGTTCTCCCCGTGTTGCCTGGGTTTACTCCGGGTACTCCGGTTTCCTCCCACAGTCAAAAAACATACAGCGGTTGATTGAGAACTTGGGGAAATTGTCCATAGGTATGGTAGCGGTAGAAAATAAATGAATGAATTCTGTCATTTTTATTCACATCTTAAAGCATTTAAAATTTACTAAACACTGATAATAATATATTTTTTTGATCAGTGGAGCCCGATCGATCGGCCACTGATCAAATTTGGCCAATTCCTTTCAACACCAACATTGATCTTTGGTGGCTCACACTTGGCAGACAAAACCACTACAAACATATCTGCTGTTTGCAAGTGTTATACTGTGTGTAAGAGCGATTTAAATGTTGTTTCCTGCAACACATGCAACAAAAGAAATACCTCTCGGTTGAAGCATGCATGTAGGCATTAACACGGATCATTTTATTCAACATTAAAGAACAAACATGTGGCAGAATATGGGTCGTTTTCTAGGCTCTTGGCAGAGAATAAGAAGAGGAGCAGCAACAGTAAGATGTGAGTTAATGCACATATGATGTTGAGAAGGCAGAGATGATTAAAAAAAATGAATTCATCGGACCAGACATTCTTCTTACTGGTTTAAGACACCGGGTTCCTCCGCCTGTTAATGTGGACGAACCCAGGAATAGTTCCATGACTGAAAAAGCGAAGATGGTCCTCTTTATTAAAATGTATCTACCAACAATATTAATCCACCGGTTGGTGTTGTTAAGACCATATAGGTTTGCTGTTATGCATACAATCCAACAGACCCATTATACTTTTCATTTTTATAAATAATAAATAAATAATTTATTTGAAAATGCACAGCAGATGTTTAAGCACAAAAAAATGTATCCATTCTGTATACTCGCATATCACATTAAAATTATGTAATTTAGACAATTCTTTGAGATATTTTGCCTATTTTATTTGACTTGCTGATTGATATGAATCTGTTTAAGACTGTGTAGCTGATGTCAGGTAGATTTAAGTGACTTTTCCTTTTGCCTTAATAGATGTTACATAGTGCCTGCTTTGGATTTTGTGTTGTTGCTCTTTTTTGAATAACAACTCAGAGTAATGGTAAAAAAAAAACGTATGAAATGGAGCTAAATATGCTAAAAATATTATTTTATTGTATTTGATGTACCTTTTCTTATTTGATATAATGGCACTTTTTCCCAAACTTTTCTTTATTTTCTCTTAAATCTCTTTGTGTGGCAATAAATACTCACAGGATAAAAGTCCTAATGCAAAAACCCTAGGGTCATATTTAGAGACTATTTATGGATTTATTATGTTTTATCTTTTATACACCAATAAATTACGATGTATGATAAACCGTTACGACAAGAGATGTTACCCAGACTTGAACTGACTTCTGTTGTTGTTGTCGTTATCACGTTGATGGCTTTGGCACGTGGACGGCTGTCTGGTGATTGTTGGCCTTCAGGGGATCTCAGACGAGAGCAACAATGACAAGTACAGCACTTGGTGACAAAATTGATCTGGGAACAAGTTCTACGGAGAAATATCTAAATATAGTTGAACAGAAATGTCAAGGGACCTTCTGCACTCGATCCTCAATCACACTTTTGCTGAATCACAACCAGACATAAAGATCTCTATGAAAATGAAAGTGTGACATATATAGAATTCTCTGATTAACCTTTTTGTCCATTTTAAAGTATTGATATTGCACGAGTAAAGACCAAGCTTGTGTTAAAACAGTGGGACAACATGACATGTGGTAAAGCTATGGTGGTCAACACAGCATTCCTGGCCGTAAACATCTCAGACATGTGTGAAAAACTTCATTCAGCTCCTCTGGTGGTGGGCGACGTCTGTCCCAACAAGGTTCCTGTTAGCAGTCACGGGTTTGAATAAACAAGTATGCCGGCCTCTGTGTCGTCCAGCTCACCGGCGGGTCAGCCTTTGTGTGGGATCCTGGCACACACATGCGGTGTCCTGAGTTCACTGGCCATATATCACCGACTTCTTTTTACCCCCTTATGTCCACCCTCTTCATCCGATTCCTGTCCTTCACTCCAGCCATCAAGACTCTTTATCCCTCTCGGTGCGGTCGTGGGGGGGGTGGACTGGACTGGACTTGACCTTGCTGTCCTCAGTTAGCCTGTTTCTGGGACGGCAGTCTGAAAAAGGTGAAATTAGGGCCATTGTGCCAACCTTTGTAAATGTAATAAATCACCTGATGGGTGAACTTACCTCACTCCTTCCTGTCATTGAGGTCTCTTTTCCTGCGCGTTGTCACCCGAAGGATCGTTTTCTTGCAGGGCTTCGAAAGACTGACTCCTTAAACTGTTATTCTGGTCAACTAGGTCCAGCTCCACGTCGCTCCAGACCTGCTGAAAGAGATGAATGATTATTTTTCTGTACATTGCGTGTATTTTTAATTCATTTGTGCTTCAGATGTCAGTTGAAGTCATTGTGAGGTGCATGTCATGTTCATTAAATCTTGCATGATTGCCACTTTATTTTAATAATAGTTGTAGAATAATGTGTTGTAATGAAGTTATATGTTAGTTTCCGGGTCTCATGGAAAGCTAATTCATTATCAAACTTTTTATTGTATCTTAAAGCAAAAAGTAAAGCTCTCTGTGCCGCTATAGGGCTGAACGATTATATATGTATATAATATAGATTCTCTTCATACATTTTTCCCTAATGCAATTAAATAATTAACTTTATAATAAAATGTTTGTGATGCTAAGATAAAGTTATAAAGAGATTTTAAGATGAAGCATACATTGAAATAAGAAGGTTTATATTGTTTCTTTAATTACAGTTGTAAACAAACATAATATATAACTTGAAGCCTTGTAAGTATTCACTGCAAATCCTTTAAAACTCCTGCAAAAAAACGTGCTTAAAGGTGTGGTGTAAACATTTATATTCCAACTTCAGTGCAGAGTTAAGAAAAGTGCAAAAACTGGTCATTCTTGGACAGTTGCTCTTGTTACTCTGTCATATATAAGTGCATCTCCTGAAATAGTATATTCATGTATTAATATATTGCAACGTATACAATTTGAATTGTGTGGTTGCCATCAGCGCTCGCAAATGCAGTCTCTCCAAGATCACGTCTCATTTCAAATTTACGAACCGATGTCCGGATGTAAACGTGTTAAAAACACATTCATCTGAGCTGCCATCATCATATTCGTTGTTCGTGTGTTATCGACTCACTACTTTTTTCAGCCATACAGAGGTTTGAAGAGTTTGCTTGTGATACTACATGTTGTCGAGACATTGGTAGCATTTTATCCACACTGTTGTCACAAACTGCTGCTCTTTAGCTTCTGTCTACGTCATTGATCAACGGGTTAAGGCGGCGTGTTTACGACGCTCTCTTGTTCTGCTCGGCGCCGCTCGTAAGTGACGTGACCTCATGATGGCCCCAAAATGAAATTGACATAAAATGAAGTAAAATTGCAAGCCTTGCGATATAATGAACACATTTTTTTAAATCGCGATTATATCCCAAATGAAATTAAGTTCCGCCCTAGTGCAGACCGACTGGAAAATAGGATTGCGGAAGATTCGGAAATTTGTCGCCCCAGGTCTTTCCCTTAAAGATGGGCTGAGAAGTATTTCCATCCAGGACAGGCTAAGAGTATAGCCTCTGCGTTGAGTGGTGTCAGCGGAGGTGTCTTGGGCATCTGTGATATATCAGTGATGAGTCGAACATACCCGACAAACCAGCAAGAGTACATTATCAGCAATGAGCTTGCAAACAGATTATTTTTACTTTATTTTTTGCTTTTTAGGGATTCAGGGAGATGGGTGTGGCCCCTGGGCTTCTTCCTAGATCATATCTATAATATCTCCATATCCATTTTTGGAATGTATACATTATTACTTGATACCTCAGGGGTCTTACGACACAAGTGTGTCTTGTGCTGGTCTATTTAAAGCATCTTAATGTATTGGTAGCACAATGGTGTGTGTTTAAAACATGAATGCCTGTCATTGTACTCGCATAAATAGAGGTTTGTATAGAAATAAAGATTCTAAACTAAGCACATGCTTTACTGAATGACCTCGCAGGACATCTAAAGAACATGGGGATGGTTCTAATATTAATAGAAACCCGGTGAACTCTGCAAATCACATCTTAAATTGTAGATCAAAGAACGAAGCAAGACACACCCAGGAAAGGGTGTTAAAAGACGGAAGAGAAGATAACCCCCGCCCAAGAAACATTTGAATGATTAGATTACAAGAAAATAAATCAGGAGGTCTATCTGCGGGTGATCGTGACACAAGGAACTTGAAAGGACTATTTGGCCGGAAAGAGACGACCTCCCGGACGGCAAATTTGCCTTAAATATAGCGATGTTTCTACAGCTCGGTACCTTTTCTGTCCGGGGCTATTGATATGTAAAGTTACCGAGAGATCGTGGGTCCGGTCGATCTTAATTGAAAGCTTGTATTTTATTTATGACTTCGAGCGGCGAATAAACGACCCGTTACACACTCTGGATTGTTCATCTTTCTCCACGACATGAAGTACAAGACCCGGACCCGACGGAAGTGTCTCCGTGTTTTGATCCTTTTAACTCTTTTTTTTTTTCTTCTTTTTTTATGAAACATCTCCATGAAACATCTTGACTAGAGACCCAACTGACCTGAGCTGACGTTGAAAACCCCCTTTGGTGTGACTTACTGTGTCTGTTGTGGAGAGAGACGAAACCCTTTGGAACTTGGTTCTGGAACCTGAAGACCGTCGACTCATCATGAGGTTGAAAGAGCCTTCACTGTGCGACACCGCCATTAAGTTTCTTTTTTGTGGCTGCGCCAGGAAGTGGAGACAAGGCACATTTTCAGCCAGAGTTTTTCTGTAAGAAAAGAAAACGCACTCGGTGACTCTTTGAAAAATCTGGTTGATGAAGGTTCTCACCTGTAGTTGGAGTGAATGATGGCGTAAATGAAGGGATTGTATATGGCTGAGGCTTTAGCGATCACTGCTGGCACTGCCTTGGAGTACGGATTAAGGGAGCCTGCGTACCTGAAAGAAAAATAAAAGTATAGTAAAGCTGGTGTTTGTTTACCGCAGCAAAGTTTGTGGTTGTGTATTTACCCAGCCCAGGCGATGAGGGTGACACATGCGTATGGTGACCAAGAAAGCACAAAGACTATGATGACCACGAAGGCGATCTTGGCCAACTTCCATTCAGTCCTGATGGACTGCTGCTGTATCAGAGTAGACTTTCTCACCTGGCTTCCTAACTTTTCCACGTCCCTGCCAATATCAAGAACGTTTGTTAATTGTATGTTTATTTATCCTTTTTAAAAAAAATCTTTAAATACGTGTCACTCATATGTGCTCACAGGAAAACAAGCAGACATGCAACAGCTACATAAAGTAAGACCAGTGCTATGTCTCAAATCACATATTTCTCTTAGTATACTAGAAGTAAGTATACATCAGGATAGTGTACGTACTAACTAGTAACTAATTCTCCACAGACAAACAGCTTCTTCTTCTACTACTATTTAACGATAGTTGCAACCAGCTATTTGAACACTATCGCCTCCTGCTGGCAGCATGTTTTGCAAGTTTGGAAAAAGAAATAAAGAAAAAATTTGAGAATCGAAATATTCGCGAGATATATATATATATATATATATATATATATATATATATACAGGTATATATGACGTAACTTCCAACGTTTACAACGTCACTAAGATGGAGCCGTTTAGGGTAGATGGTGTCCATCGATCTATACTCAGTTTTGTGGGCATTTTAGTGACAATTTAGTGTGTATGGAGCACTGCATTTTGCATTCTATGAATTGAGACGCACTTTTGCACTAAAAATACTAACTTTGAGTACACAAGTATGCGATTTGAGACACAGCACCGGTAAACAGCTACACACTGACCACTTTTATCAAGTATTTTTTTAACTGTGCAGCAAAACCTGAAATAAATACAATTTAAAATGCATTAAATAGTAGGGAGATTTGGAATCTTTTGTTGGTGTTTAATATTGGAATCACAATTTCATTTTTGCTGTGTGCTGTGCAATTCAGTTTGGCAAATCTACTCTACAATACAATGTTTGCTAAACAAACGGTTAATACAATTAATAACAGTGCAATAAGAATAATTGGGAAGAAAAGTACAAAAATCCATTCAGATTTCTAGTCAAGAAATGCCATCGTTGGAATTATCTTTCGGTCACTCACCTGCTAGCTTGTCGAATGGCCAGAAACATGCAGAGGTAGCAGTAGGAGATGATGCCCAGAGGGATGAAGAACACAAAACAGCACAACATCAACGTGTAGCTCTTGTTCGACGGCGTGGACGTCACGTAGTCCCACGTGCACGAAGTCATCAACCCCTCGGGTATATACGAACCTGTGGGAAATCAAATGTGACCAAATGAGAACGATTAGAACGGACCGGCGATCGATCCTACTCACTCCATCCTAAAAGTGGTGCCAGGCTCCACGCCAGCGAGTAGAGCCAAACCAGTGAGAGGATCAAGAAGGTCCGCCTCCGGGAGGACCAGTGCAGGGCCTGCAGGGGTTTGCTGATGACGATGTAGCGGTCGACAGAGATGGCCAGCAAGTTAATCATGGACGTGATTCCAAACAAAGCTCCGCAGAAGGCGTAAATCTTGCAACCTGCCGGTGACGGGGAAGGAAGTCGAGGTCAATCCGGACAATGGGGTTTTGCTCAAAGGTTACAAATACCTGTTTCCCCAAAAATCCATCCTTTGTAGAGGGAGTTGACGAAGAAGATGGGCGACTGTGTGATGGCCATGAGGAAGTCGCTGACTGCCAAATTTAAGATGAAGATATTGGGAGGGGTCTGTAGACGCTTGTTGCTGCAGAAGATACGTGCAGATCAGCAACAACAATCTTATGGATTTAAATGTCTCTGAAGTATCAATGAAATCACACACAGATGATAATATTCGCCAGCCTTGAAGCCGCTGGTATCGATCATGGGATTAAAGTAGCTGAGTTACTATCTTTTAACCCTGAGGTGAAAGAATCAGTGGAACCTGTTTTATCAGAGTTTAAAGATTGTACTGGTCGTACATGACGTCAGGATGAAAGCCTCCAGCACAGAAAATCAGTTTCTTTTAAGTAGATAAACGAGAAGTTAATAAAATACAGGAAGCAGACCTCTAAAATGAAGTCCTCTATTTAAATCTCACCTGCATGCTAGCATTCCATTCAACTGAGTGATTGTCAAGTGACCTTGTGATGACCCGGTGACCTGCTGGGAGTTTTACCAATGTTGGCTTAAATGAAAGCATTAAAATTAAATCCTTTTCTGTATGATGACATATTTGAGCTCTTCTGTCGATCAAATTTCATAAGTAAAGTGAAAATACAGTATTAGCTTTCTTGCCTTTTCAAGCAAATTTAGGAAATGTATTGCAGATGATTCAAATCTCAAACCAGTCCGCTGTTTTATTTTGACTGTATTTGAAAGTCTGGTCCCTGGAAGTAATGCCACCACATCCGAGAGAAATACAACCAGCAGTTGCATAGTTCCAACGTTTTGTGTCTATTACATAGAGGGCTGGGTATCGAACTCTGTTTCTTTTGTAGCACCGACCAAAAGTACACAGCCTTTCAGCTGTACATAGTATCAGAACATGCTTCGTCTTTTGGTGCCAATTTTCTTTACCCACCCAAAATTAATATAATATGGTGGATTTTTCAGGAGGAAAAGTGAGAAGTAATAAAGCCAGTGAACATCAGATGTATGTGTTACTTGTTATCAACATTCCTATGTAACGTTTTTTTTGCAAGAAAAACAGCTTGGAAAGGAAAATTTACCAAAGCGGCAAAATATAACTCAAGATTAGGTACTATGTGTTTGTCATTTTATTTCTGTTAGAATCTTAGTTCAGGAACAATCGTAGTGAAGGTATCAGAACCGGTCCTGAACATTTTCAATTGATACCCAAACCTACTACTACAGCAGATTGAACTTTCCTAAACAATTCCCCAAAACATTTCTATTTCTATATTATTTAGTTTAAACGTGTTGTTTACTCCAGTCCTGTTAACAAGGTGCTTCATAAGCACATTGATTTATTTGTGGCAGTTAGAAAATCATTAGGTCTGCTTCCTCGTATTGAACTCCTTCAGGTCTCCGTGAACAATGTTGTGTCACGACTCTGTGACAGCTGTGATGACATTTAGAAACACTCGCTGACATAAATATAATATAGCCAGAGGCGGTTTGTTAGCAGCGGAAATAAAACCTGAAGAAAATGTTTTTATAGTTTTAAATGTACGATTCATATTTTGCATGATTTTTAACCAACGGAGCATTAGAAAGTGTTTTTTTCTGTGTTGATATAAACAATAAAAATTGGTTTCATATATGAATATATATATATATATATATATATATATATATATATATAGACGGAGCAAAAAGCAGGGCAGAGGTCATAGCTTCAGTGTGATGCTGCATTACAGTATGACATTTATTTTCCCTCATGAAGAAACGTTCATTATATGTTGGAAAACTGACCTTCAACATGTATTTAAAAACAGTCAGATCTGCACCTGAACATGTCTGGAAAGTTTTCAAAAGGATTGATTTGGCACCGATAAAAATGCTACCATTGCTCTGCTTACAAACGCTGAAATGCGTTGAACTCTGAAGGTCCTGCAGGTCAGAGGACCTGGAAGACATGTTGAAGTCCAGAGGTGCAGGGATTATGCAACCACACTGGTCTTGAAAGGTCTTGTGATCCTTCAGTTAGAAGAAGCAAATGTGGCGAAGTGGAAGTGAACTCACTGAGTAACTCATCGCAGCAGATAAGCTTGTAAAAACCCAGGAGGGTCGGTGGGTTTCGGGTGTGAGGATGTGGTTGCGTGCCAGAGAGCGGCGAGCTTACCTACCAGAAAAAGGCGTACATGACCAGAGCGTTGCCTGAGACGCCGACCGCTCCGATCACCAGCACGAAGAAGGCCACGATGTAGTGAACGTGATCCGAGACGTCCACCCGTCGATAGAATCCTCGATCCAGGTCCATTTCTGAAACCACCACACGTGCATGTCAGCATCCAGGGAGATCTGGAGGACATTTCCTTGAGACGGCTCATCTGATCCAACCCCCCTCCCTCCAGGACCAGCACACAGTCTACTCTTTCATATCTTCTTCCAACTCTCCCTCGGGTCAGATCCAGTTCTGTTTTAACGTCACATATTCTCAGTTTATCTTCATGACTTGAGAAATGTTTTCTTCATCCAACGGTATTTGTTTAGCTTTGACTTCAATGCTACAATCTTGCCTCCACTTGTGTTTGAAAGAAAAGGAAATCCTCACATTTCCTCTCGCCGAACGTTTTTTTTAGAGGTTTTTAAACAGGAAATTTTTGGAGACACAACAGACCCCTCGAAAGTTAAGCTGGTATCAAAACTACTTTCATGCGGCTTGTGTTCGTGGATCTCTGGTTTTGCTCGTCTGGCTTGTCCTGAAGTCCGAGTCTGACTCTTAGACCTGTCACTCAAGCATGTGTCCGATTGGATCAATCACATGTCAACACTTCTCAAAACATGGAGGCCATCAATAGTGCAGTAACAAAGTAGCATTTATAAGTCCTTCAAAATAGAAATATCCCCCACTAGGCTTCAGAACCTCCCGCTAGTTCAGTTATGAAGTACATCGCTTCAGAAAAATGAATCACTCCTGGAATGAAATGCCTCCAATCGTCGTCGGTTACTGTTAAATATAGAATAATGGGCTCTCTCGGGCCATGAAACCGTTTGATTAGGAACAATTACTTTTATTCCGGTCACAGGATGGAAAAAGATTCAGATATTCTCTTCGGTATGTTAAAATAAATGAGAGTTTTTATAACCATCTTTTGACTCGGAATAACGTATTTTGATGGACAATAAAGTGACTGAATTATAAGTTGCATTAAGCGCAGTACGGCTTCTAGTTTTATTCGAGGCTCGTTGCTGAGGAGTAATACTGCAGAGTCTCGAGTAATACTGCAGAGCCTCGAGTAATACTGCAGAGCCTTGAGTAATACTGCAGAGCCTCGAATAATACTTCAGAGCCTCGAGTAATACCGCAGAGCTTCGAGTAATACATCAGAGCTCGAGTAATACTGCATAGCCTCGAGCAATACTGCAGAGCCTCGAGTAATACTGCAGAGCCTCGAATAATACTGCAGAGCCTCGAGCAATACTGCAGAGCCTCGAGTAATACTGCAGAGCCTCGAATAATACTTCAGAGCCTCGAGTAATACCGCGGAGCCTCGAGTAATACTGCAGAGCTTCAACTTATACTTCAGAGCCTCGAGTAATACCTCAGAGCCCCGAGTAATACCGCAGAGACTCGAGTAATACCCCGGAGCCTCGAGTAATACTGCAGAGACTCGAGTAATACCGCAGTGCCTCGAGTAATACTGCAGAGCCTGTCAGAGCTCCGTAGTTCACCAATATTGACAGAACTTTGAGCATTTTGGTTCAAGGTTAAATGGCACAACCAGAAATAAAACATAAGGCGATTATTTGAAAAAGCCAAGGACTTAAGATGCACCTAATAGTACGAAATATACGGTAATTGGTTTGGTAGTTGCTGAGCTGCTGTAGCACATACTACACAGTTGAACAACAAGTCTGATTATAATTTTTAGGAGATTTTCTTGTTCTTTTCTAGCATTTGAAGAAAATCCCTGAGCTCTCGTATGACACACACTTGAAGAAGACATCCTTCAAAGGATTTGTGGATCCAGATGGGCGTTTGTTCCTTGTGTTATTATTAACAATTTGTTGAAATCAGTCAGTTTTAAAGATATTTTCTAACAAATACAGAGAGGATAATGAACACATACCGTAACCTCCTTGGCAGAGGCTCAAATACATAAACTCTGGAGCCGATTCTCTGATCGTATCCTGCCTTCCAGGTCATTCATAATGAATCCCAGTCCTTCTTTTTAATCTAAACATCGCACATGACTCTGACACTGACATATTTTCAAAAGCTGTGATTAAATTCCCGCAATTAGATGATGGACTGGTGTGTATGAGCACGTTCTCGCCTGTAAGAGGATTTCTGTGGTTGGTTAATGTGATGGGAGTCAGGAGTACACGTTTTCTCAGAGTATTATCAACGCTCATCGTATATAAACAAGTTTCCTTCACTCGTATGAATTATAGATGGAGAGAATAACACGATGTAGATGCTCTTAAACACGCCGCTCATTAATAATTTGACTGACAGACGAGGAAAAAAACACGGTTTAGATTGTGTCGAGCTGCATAATTGAAATGACGGAAGGTACATGAGAAACATACATTTGAAATATATATATAAACACAGCTCGAGAGAACAAGACGGGAAACTTATTCTTGTGTTGCTAACATTGACTTGAGAGTTTGTGTCTCAAAGTCCTCAGAGTTTTTGTATTAACTTCTGCTTTCAATGCTGGTTCAAATAGTTCCCTGAACACGAGTACTCGACAATACTACACATATATACTTGTTACTACACTTTCAATGCTGGTTCAAATAGTTTCCTGAACATGAGTACTCGACAATACTACACATATATACTTGTTACTACACTTTCAATGCTGGTTCAAATAGTTCCCTGAACACGAGTACTCGACAATACTACACATATATACTTGTTACTACACTTTCAATGCTGGTTCAAATAGTTTCCTGAACACGAGTACTCGACAATACTACACATATATACTTGTTACTACACTTTCAATGCTGGTTCAAATAGTTCCCTGAACACGAGTACTCGACAATACTACACATATATACTTGTTACTACACTTTCAATGCTGGTTCAAATAGTTCCCTGAACACGAGTACTCGACAATACTACACATATATACTTGTTACTACACTTTCAATGCTGGTTCAAATAGTTCCCTGAACACGAGTACTTGACAATACTACACATATATCCTTGTTACTACACTATCACAACACCAGAGTCAAGTACAGGACAATACTACAAATATACTTGTTACTACACTATCACTACACCAGAGTCAATTACTGGAAAATACTACACATATATACGTGTTACTACACTATCACAACACCAGAGTCAAGTACTGGACAATACTACACAGATATACGTGTTACTACACTATCACAACACCAGAGTCAAGTACTGGACAATACTACACATATATACGTGTTACTACACTATCACAACACCAGAGTCAAGTACTCCACAATACTACACAGATATACTTGTTACTACACTATCACAACACCAGAGTCAAGTACTCCACAATACTACACATATATACTTGTTACTACACTTTCAATGCTGGTTCAAATAGTTCCCTGAACATGGACATCTGAATTCCAAATATAATATATATTATATTATCTAGATTTTAAACTTTACCAAACCTTCTGTTGTAGATTCTTTAGGGTCAGCTTGTGGTGGATAGAAATGTGAGCCAAAGACTACTTTTATTTAGCATGAGGATTAGAATAACTATTCATTCACTTTGTCCCATTTATGTCCTGGATGGTGTCCCAGCTACACTGCCAGTAAAAATCACGTTAGCTCTCGGTGTGAAAACTTTGTTTCATGGTTACAGAGAAAACGTTAAAAATGTTTCATCTATTTTCGTCACTCTTTTCTCTTCATGCCTTCCTTGAACCTCACTAGTTAACTTCCTTTTTTTAATCGATGCATCTGCATATATATCTCCAGAGGGATCAATAAAGTTTTATCTATCTATCCATCCATCCATCTATCCGTCTTTTTTAACAAGTCATGGTCTTAAGTCCCTCAACCTGAGCCTCTTCAACTCTGACTCTTCTATCTCTACTCCCTCCATTTGTGTCCGTCTGTTGTTGTTTTTTTTACATTTATCACATCACATTTCTGATGATAAATATTAAACTAACAAGGACTTTATTTATCTTAATTTGAATTGTCTTTTTATGATAAGATAATATATTCCTTGATCTTAAAACCACTATTCAGAGGCTTATAATGCTTAAGGTCGACTAATGTTAAACTGAAATGTTGAATCTTCTGTCATCATGACCATGTTTTGAACGTATTACTTTATAAACATCGTCTGATGTAATAATGGCTTCAATCCTACTGCACACTTTCTGTGGCACCTTTGCTTTCAGGGTTATTTTTCATCATATCGTATCAATATCATCAGCATTTAAAAGCAAATCATTGTTAATTTATAGTTTATATTTAAATTAAACTGTAAATTATTGTTAGAATTTTCTTCTTATTAAAATGTTTAACGCACATTTTTGTGTTGCATTTAAACTTCTGGCCACTAGATGGCAGCAGCTTTTAAAGCTGATGTTTGGAAATATTTTGGTTTGAAGAACCAAGAGTCATGTGGTCTGTAAATACTACAACACCAGAGTCAAGTACTGGACAATACTACACATATATACTTGTTACTACACTATCACAACACCAGAGTCAAGTACTGGACAATACTACACATATATACTTGTTACTACACTATCACAACACCAGAGTCAAGTACTGGACAATACTACACATATATACTTGTTACTACACTATCACAACACCAGAGTCAAGTACTGGACAATACTACACATATATACTTGTTACTACACTATCACAACACCAGAGTCAAGTACTGGACAATACTACACATATATACTTGTTACTACACTATCACAACACCAGAGTCAAGTACTGGACAATACTACACATATATACTTGTTACTACACTATCACAACACCAGAGTCAAGTACTGGACCATACTACAGATATATACTTGTTACTACACTATCACAACACCAGAGTCAAGTACTGGACAATACTACACATATATACTTGTTACTACACTATCACAACACCAGAGTCAAGTACTGGACAATACTACACATATATACTTGTTACTACACTATCACAACACCAGAGTCAAGTACTGGACAATACTACACATATATACTTGTTACTACACTATCACAACACCAGAGTCAAGTACTGGACAATACTACACATATATACTTGTTACTACACTATCACAACACCAGAGTCAAGTACTGGAAAATACTACACATATATCCTTGTTATTACACTATCACAACATCAGAGTCAAGTACTGGACAATACTACACATATACCTTGTTACTACACTATCACAACACCAGAGTCAAGTACTGGACAATACTACACATATATACTTGTTACTACACTATCACAACACCAGAGTCAAGTACTGGACAATACTACACATACTATATACTTGTTACTACACTATCAAAAAACCAGAGTCAAGTACTGGACAATACTACAAATATATCCTTACTACAGTATCACTATATACTGTATATATATATGTTTTTCGTATCATTTACCCTGTATCATGAAACGTATCGTATCAACGGATTCTTGACAATATGTCATTCATTCAAATTGAATCCACAAGATCACTTGCAGTTTTTTTAAGGTCCATCAAATTGGGAGGAGAACATGGTGTCGATCCAGGATGAAGTTGACATCGTAACTGCTTCACGCAGAGAAGGAGGAGAAATACCTACAGCGTCTAAGAATAGAGCAGTTCTGTCTACAACATGCCACGTTGATTTAGAATTCAAAGATAACATCACGTCAGTCTTGAGCTGCAGGCGACGACATGAACGAATGAAGAGCTGCTATGAGTCACGGACCTCTGACTGAGCTCAGAACAAACCTCTCACCTCCTCGCAGGGTCTCCACAAATACTTGGAAAGTGATGACACTTGGGAGGAGAACTTTGAAATTCACCTGGTTTTAGAGGTGAATATTCTTGTTATAAAAACAGGAGTCGCCAACCTTTTGTCTGCATCGTGGACGTGTTTAATGACCTCATTGTATTCACAGACCGGGAATAACATAAATCATAGAGAGTTTGTGTTTTATTTTCACTAGTATACTGGATTATTTTTAGATGTATTTTTGAGTCAACTTCAATGAGAGGAGCCTCTGACATGTCAAGAGTCACAGACTGACTTTAAACCTTTAAAAAAAAGAACTGTCAGACCAAAAATATCAACATAACTAATTATTTATTAAAAATATTAACAACCCTGACGACCACTGGTTTAAAAGTTGACTCTCTTGGTTCATATACATGAATATTCTTCTGTTCATATGAGGAATTATGATAACATTTTAGCAGGAAAAAGATGCTAATAAAGTCACATATTACAGTTAATATTAAATGCATAAAGAGAACTTTTTTTACCTCGTGCCAGAAGTGAAGCTGCAACACAATAGTTTTTCCCTTCGTGGTCTTCGTTTGGTAAAAGTTTAAAAAGGTCCTGAAGCTGTGAGAAGGTAACGTTCTCTCACATGCTGGAGCAACAGTGAGCAGATCTTCTCCTGAGAGAGTGTGTGAGCGACGACTGACCAATCCCCTGCTGACTGCCCGTCACACACACTCACTCACATCACACACACTCTCTCACATCGATCAGGGCTTCATGTGTGCGTTCACGCGTGAATGTGTGCGTCAACCTAAAGGAAATACTTTCATCTTTAAAAATAGCAGTTTTTGTCAATCGGAGAATGAAAAAATAACTTTTTTTTTTTACTAATTATAGTTGTTATTATCGCATGGAAAATAGTCATAAGATTTGACATTAGCTAGTGGATAAAAAACACCTGACGGTTAAATCTGTATTAAAAAAAACGTTTGTGTTTTGTTAGTGGTTTTGTGTTAAAACAGGATCTGTATTATTCATTCACTTCAGTGAAAGAATTGATTGTGTTTAATTAGTTATTATTTTATATAAGTATTTAACCTCGCTTATGTATGTCTGTGTTTACATTTGTGTTGATTTGTGTGTGTTTTTTATCACTGTCATTGTTGTTTTTGTTTAATGGTGGGAGAGGCTTATTCTGTCCATCTTATATTTCTTTGTCCTTAAATACAAACGTGTAAAATGAATCTAAGAACAAAACAAATATAACTATAAGTATATAAGTTATAAAAATGTCTCACATGTTGATTCATTTTAGCTTCTATTCTTACACACACAGAAACAAAAACATACACACAAACATACACACACAGACACAAAAAATACACATATTGTATAAACATACACACAAGTACAAAAACAAATGTACACACACAGACACAAAAACAAACACATATATACATACACACAAACAGACACACACAGACACAAAAACATACACAAACTGTATATATATACACAAAAATACAAAAACATACACATATATACAGTACATACACACAAATGGAAAAACAAACGTACACAGACACACAAACAAACGCATGTATAAATACACACAAACATACAAGACAAAAAAACATGCACACACAGACACAAAAACATACATACACACACAGACTTAAAAACAATCACACAAACATACACACACAAAAACATACACATTTATACATACACATAAATACAAAAACAAACGTACACAGACACACAAACAAACGCATGTTTAAATACACACAAACATACAAGACAAAAAAACATGCACACTCAGACACAAAAACATACATACACACACAGACTTAAAAACAATCACACAAACATACACACACAAAAACATACACATTTATACATACACATAAATACAAAAACAAACAAATACATACACACATTGATTTATTTTCTTCTATTCTTACTTATTTGAATTATATGAATCAACTTTAAATAATTGATTAATATTGAAACGTAAAACATACGTTTATTTATTGCAAATATTCTTATATTTATTTTTGCCATTGTGTTGGTGGATCTAGTTCAATATTTGCCGCTGGACGCCACAGCCCGGAGGTCACTGTCCTCTGGGGCTCGGAGGGTTGGAGGTGATTTGTTAAAAACTGGAAAAAATCAGAAAAGCTTTTACACGGTTGCAACAGAGCGAAGCGTCGGGTCTCGAGGGACGAAGGATTGTGAGAAGAGCTCTCGGATAAAAGCCTCACGATGTTGATCATCTCATGCACAAGTGAGCAGGAGTCGGCAACACAACATCCTCAGTGTTCCCCTCGCTCTGGAGATCCGTCTGTGTCTCGCATCAGATGATACTTTTACCAGGACTCACTTCTGGTAGGAATACTTCCAGGAAAAAAAAGAAGAATGTCGTTTCTTCAACAGTTCATTGTTCCCCGAAGTCGGTTTCGTCTTCCGTCCACGAGCCCAGAGCGACTCGTGTCTTTGAGCAGCGTCGACACACGATGTTACAATCTCTAATCTAATCTCTAATCTAGAATCTAGACTCACCGTATTTTCCGGACTATAAGTGTCAGTTTTTTTCATAGTTTGTCCGGGGGTGAGATTATACTCTGGAGCGACTTATGTGTGAAATTATTACCACATTATTAGCGGTATATCATTTCACATGTTATTTTCACACTAAACCACAAGAGGGCGCTCTAGGCCTGTACATTTAAACAGGTGTGGGCAATTATAATTCTTAAGGGGCCACATTCAATGTTTTTAGGGGCCGTCAAGCAAAAAGAAAGACTAGAAAATCCCCCCCAAAAAAAGGACATTCGTCATTAGGCCGTGACTTTTATTAAGCTAAATAAAATAACGCAACTTTATTCTTGGATAAATAGAGTTTTTTTCAAAACATTTCTTCAACTAACTTTTAAAAAATATTTTGAGGGATTAATATATACTCAAATATTACACACAAAAAGGAGGGGAAAAGTGAAAATATAAATGAATAATACATACAAAATAAAAGTGCGTTAGAACTATTTACCGTATTTTCCGGACTATAAGTGTCAGTTTTGTCATAGTTTGTCCGGGGGTGAGATTATACTCTGGAGCAATTTATGTGTGAAATTATTACCAAATTATTAGTGGTATATCATTTCACATGTTATTCTCACACTAAACCACCAGAGGGCGCTCTAGGCCTGTGTTGATCATTTCCACGTAGAAGAGGAAGCATCTTCTACCTCCGGAGTTAGTTAGTTGTTTAAAAGTGACACGAGGATGAAGAGTTATTTGGAGTTACACGGATGGTTTGGTAAACTTGTTAGTTATTTATGCTATAGTTCTCTGAATAACTCTTCATATGTTATGTTAACATACCAGGTTCTCACTTCATGTAACGTAACGTAACATTATTCTGTTGTTGCCTCTAGTTTTATTTTAAATCCTTCTTTATTATGCATTTTATGGTCGGTGCGACTTGTACTTATAGTCCGGAAAATACGGTATTTACTTTTTCACTTCCTTCGTTTGAAAGGACAAGAAGGTTTGCGTGAATGTTTTAAACGGATCACAAATGTTTGATTCCACACAATCGTGTTTTCAGGTCTTTTTCCAATGACAACAAAATCCATATACATTTGCAAAACATTTACAATTGGGTTTTTTTCTGCCATTTTATGACAGTACGTCAAACAGGAAGTACCCTGGGTATATATCGCGAGCTCCAGTCTACTGTCTATACCAGGGGTCAGTAATTATAATTCTTCAGGGGCCACATTCAATTCTGTGAATGTTCTTAGGGTCCGGCGAGCAGAAAGAAAGACGAGAAAATCCCTAAAAAATAAGGATATTCGTCATTATGTCGTTTCTTTTTTTAATCTAAATACCGGACTATAAGTGTCTCCGGAGTACAAGTCGCTCCAGACATAAAATGCATAATAAAGAAGTAAAAACATATATAAGTCGCACTGGAGTATAAGTCGCATTTTTGGGGGAAATTTATTTGATAAAATCCAACACCAAGAACAGACATGTGATCTTGAAAGACAATTTAAAATAAAAGTAGAGGCAACAACAGAATAATGTTACGTTACATGAAGTGAGAACCTGGTATGTTAACATAACATATGAAGAGTTATTCAGAGAACTATAGCATCAATAACTAACAAGTTTACCAAACCATCCGTGTAACTCCAAATAACTCTTCATCCTCGTGTCACTTTTAAACAACTAACTAACTCCGGAGGTAGAAGATGCTTCCTCTTCTACGTGGAAATGATCAACACAGGCCTAGAGCGCCCTCTGGTGGCTTAGTGTGAAAATAACATGTGAAATGATATAATAATGTGTTCATAATTTCACACATAAATCGCTCCAGAGTATAATCTCACCCCCGGACAAACTATGAAAAAAAACTGACACTTATAGTCCAGAAAATACGATAAGCTGTACGTTTATTCTTGTATATATATGAGTTTTTTTTCAAAACATTTCTTCAACTAACTTTAAAAACATATTTTGAGGGATTAATATATACTCAAAGTATTACACACAAAAAGGAGGGAAAAAGTAGATTAGTGTTGTAAAGTGAAAATGTAAATGAATAATAAATACAAAATACGCTTTTGAATGCATTAGAACCATTTTTACACGATCATACATTGCGAGGGCGGCGTAAAGACATTATTGTCTATAACTCTAAAAAGAACAGATGGTTCCTCGTTTATCGCCGGGGATACAAAAAAACCCGGCAGAAGACGAGATCCGCAAAGTTATCCTCTTTATTTTTTACAAATACTTCACATGTTTTTAAGGCAGTAAAACTCCTAACCACACACTTTTATACACTTTTCTCAGACACGCATTAACCTTTCTCTCTTGTATAAACGCTGTCAAAGTTCAAACTTATCGCAGATTTAAAAAAACCAGCAGCATCACCTCGTTCGTTCGCGTTCTCTGCGCCGCCGACTCCTCGATGCAGGGATCGTTATCACCGAGATCTGTGTCCACGTCGTCCGGAATATTGTCGACGTTGAGAAACTGGTGAGACGACCTTCGCTCGATCCGTGACCCAGTAGATCAAATATCCGGTTTTCACTAATTACACTAAAATAAATCTACGTTAGGTGAACCAGGATATAGAGAGAGACTGTACTCTGAAAATAATCCAACCCTTAGTCAACATGAGGGCGAGTAGAAAATGAGTGAAGTTTGAATTTTGAGTTAAATATCACAGTAAACCAGTCTGTAGTTATTTATCCAGAGCTGGGATTGAACCTGAAACTTCTTCCACGAGACAACATTCTGATCTGGGCTCTGTGATGGAAATGAATCACGATTGGCTGATGAAACGACAGTCGTTTAGTTTGAGGCTTCAGTGATACATACATACAATACAATCACATGTCAGTCAAGTTAACCACGCCCCTTATTATGATAATTGGGGAAATTGAGAAAGGAAAATTACTAAAAGGGATGTGTTGATATGTATCATCATACATGTAGTAACAAGAATATATGTGTAGTATTGTTCAGTACTTTACTCTGGTGTTGTGATAGTGTAGTAACAAGTATATATGTGTAGTATTGTCCAGTACTTGACTCTGGTGTTGTGATAGTGTAGTTACAAGTATATATCTGTAGTATTGTCCAGTACTTGACTCTGGTGTTGTGATAGTGTAGTAACAAGTATATATGTGTAGTATTGTCCAGTACTTGACTCTGGTGTTGTGATAGTGTAGTTACAAGTATATATCTGTAGTATTGTCCAGTACTTGACTCTGGTGTTGTGATAGTGTAGTAACAAGTATATATGTGTAGTATTGTCCAGTACTTGACTCTGGTGTTGTGATAGTGTAGTTACAAGTATATATCTGTAGTATTGTCCAGTACTTGACTCTGGTGTTGTGATAGTGTAGTAACAAGTATATATCTGTAGTATTGTCCAGTACTTTACTCTGGTGTTGTGATAGTGTAGTAACAAGTATATATGTGTAGTATTGTCCAGTACCTGACTCTGGCGTTGTGATAGTGTAGTTGCAAGTATATATCTGTAGTATTGTCCAGTACTTGACTCTGGTGTTGTGATAGTGTAGTAACAAGTATATATGTGTAGTATTGTCCAGTACTTGACTCTGGTGTTGAGATAGTGTAGTTACAAGTATATATCTGTAGTATTGTCCAGTACTTTACTCTGGTGTTGTGATAGTGTAGTAACAAGTATATATCTGTAGTATTGTCCAGTACTTTACTCTGGTGTTGTGATAGTGTAGTAACAAGTATATCTGTGTAGTATTGTCCAGTACTTGACTCTGGTGTTGTGATAGTGTAGTTACAAGTATATATGTGTAGTATTGTCCAGTACTTGACTCTGGTGTTGTGATAGTGTAGTAACAAGTATATATCTGTAGTATTGTCCAGTACTTGACTCTGGTGTTGTGATAGTGTAGTAACAAGTATATATCTGTAGTATTGTCCAGTACTTTACTCTGGTGTTGTGATAGTGTAGTAACAAGTATATATGTGTAGTATTGTCCAGTACTTGACTCTGGTGTTGTGATAGTGTAGTTACAAGTATATATCTGTAGTATTGTCCAGTACTTGACTCTGGTGTTGTGATAGTGTAGTAACAAGTATATATGTGTAGTATTGTCCAGTACTTGACTCTGGTGTTGTGATAGTGTAGTAACAAGTATATATGTGTAGTATTGTCCAGTACTTTACTCTGGTGTTGTGATAGTGTAGTAACAAGTATATATGTGTAGTATTGTCCAGTACTTGACTCTGGTGTTGTGATAGTGTAGTTACAAGTAAATATCTGTAGTATTGTCCAGTACTTTACTCTGGTGTTGTGATAGTGTAGTAACAAGTATATATCTGTAGTATTGTCCAGTACTTTACTCTGGTGTTGTGATAGTGTAGTTACAAGTATATATGTGTAGTATTGTCCAGTACTTTACTCTGGTGTTGTGATAGTGTAATAACAAGTATATATGTGTAGTATTGTCCAGTACTTTACTCTGGTGTTGTGATAGTGTAGTAACAAGTATATATCTGTAGTATTGTCCAGTACTTTACTCTGGTGTTGTGATAGTGTAGTTACAAGTATATATGTGTAGTATTGTCCAGTACTTTACTCTGGTGTTGTGATAGTGTAATAACAAGTATATATGTGTAGTATTGTCCAGTACTTTACTCTGGTGTTGTGATAGTGTAGTAACAAGTATATATGTGTAGTATTGTCCAGTACTTGACTCTGGTGTTGTGATAGTGTAGTTACAAGTATATATCTGTAGTATTGTCCAGTACTTTACTCTGGTGTTGTGATAGTGTAGTTACAAGTATATATGTGTAGTATTGTCCAGTACTTTACTCTGGTGTTGTGATAGTGTAATAACAAGTATATATGTGTAGTATTGTCCAGTACTTTACTCTGGTGTTGTGATAGTGTAGTAACAAGTATATATCTGTAGTATTGTCCAGTACTTTACTCTGGTGTTGTGATAGTGTAGTTACAAGTATATATGTGTAGTATTGTCCAGTACTTTACTCTGGTGTTGTGATAGTGTAATAACAAGTATATATGTGTAGTATTGTCCAGTACTTTACTCTGGTGTTGTGATAGTGTAGTAACAAGTATATATGTGTAGTATTGTCCAGTACTTGACTCTGGTGTTGTGATAGTGTAGTTACAAGTATATATCTGTAGTATTGTCCAGTACTTTACTCTGGTGTTGTGATAGTGTAGTAACAAGTATATATGTGTAGTATTGTCCAGTACTTGACTCTGGTGTTGTGATAGTGTAGTTACAAGTATATATCTGTAGTATTGTCCAGTACTTGACTCTGGTGTTGTGATAGTGTAGTAACAAGTATATATCTGTAGTATTGTCCAGTACTTGACTCTGGTGTTGTGATAGTGTAGTTACAAGTATATATGTGTAGTATTGTCCAGTACTTTACTCTGGTGTTGTGATAGTGTAGTAACAAGTATATATGTGTAGTATTGTCCAGTACTTGACTCTGGTGTTGTGATAGTGTAGTTACAAGTATATATCTGTAGTATTGTCCAGTACTTTACTCTGGTGTTGTGATAGTGTAGTAACAAGTATATATGTGTAGTATTGTCCAGTACTTTACTCTGGTGTTGTGATAGTGTAGTTACAAGTATATATGTGTAGTATTGTCCAGTACTTTACTCTGGTGTTGTGATAGTGTAATAACAAGTATATATGTGTAGTATTGTCCAGTACTTTACTCTGGTGTTGTGATAGTGTAGTAACAAGTATCAAAGTAGTAACATTGATCGGCTGCTTGAAACGTGAGCTCCTGCAATAATTGCCAAAAACAGTCGTTTTAACGACTACTTGTCCGGATATTATGCTCATATCACTTAAGATATGTATCAAGCATCTCGGAACTATGATCGTGATGCTCTTTTCAACATCAGAGAGTCGATGGAGGACTTCACTCGCGACCGTTACCAACGTCCGGTGAACGTGTTTCCGGCTCCGCTTCTCATCGACTCGGACTCTGTGGAATATCGTTTGATCTCTCGGGCGATTTCCACAAGCGATGGAGTCGGTCTGGAGTTCAGGTCAGGATGAGACGTGCAGTCGCGATCGCTCGGAACAACTCTGACGTCATCGAACGTCATCGATGTTTGATCGACATTCCTCTCGCTGAAGAGAATGATGACACATCAGCGCTGCCGTCTGTCCAGACCTCAACGAAAGGTGGTAAGATTTTTTCGTCGTCAGTGACGTCATCGGTGCTGAATGTGGGACTTCTTAATGTTCGCTCCATTACTAATAAATTCTTTATTCTTAATGATCTTTTCACAAGAGTTAATTTGGATTTATTATGTCTTTCTGAGACTTGGCAGAGAGAGGAAGAGTTTATTCATCTGAACAAACTCTGTCCAGTAGGGAGCGCTGTTCTGGGGAAGCCTCGCCTCTCTGGTCGTGGAGGAGGTCTTGCTACTGTTTTTAGGGAGAGTTGTTCTTGCAAAGTGATTCAGACACAGGAATTCACTTCTTTTGAGTCTCAGATGATCTTGGTTGGTTCTACAAGACCTTTCTATTGTGTGTCAATCTACCGTCCGCCTGGTCCTGCGGCGATGTTCTTGAAAGACTTTAGTGACTTCTTATCTTCCATTATTCAAATGGAATCTGTTCTTATTCTTGGAGACTTTAATCTTCATGTTGATGACGTCACATCTTGTTCTGCTAAAGAACTTTTAACTTTAACTGAAGCCTTTAATTTTGAGCAACATGTTTCTGAACCCACTCATCAAAAAGGCATTTAAGACTTAGTTTTTACTCTTGGCCTGAACATTTCTAATGTATCTGTACATGATGTCCATCTGAGTGATCATTCTCTTGTCTTGTTTAACCTGGACATCCCTGAACCTAAGCCTTTGAAAGTTAGGTCTCAGAGGCGTGTCATCTCAGCCGATACTGCAGACAGTTTTTCTGCTATGTTTGACCGTCTTTCCTTTGATGACTGCACAGACGTGGACAGTTTGATTCACTGTTTCACTGGTCATTGTGTTGAAATACTGGATCAAACCTGTTAAATCGAACTTGAAAATTCAGAAAAAACTGTGCCCTTGGACAAATGAAGATCTCCTGAGTCTGAAGAGACTTTGTCGAAAGACTGAGCGTCTCTGGAAGTCCACTAAACTTGAGGTGCACAGACTTCACCTCAGGGATCTGATGACTTCTTACAATGAGATGGTAGAAACTGCTAGATCTGATTACATCAAAAAACTGGTAACAGCAAATAGGAAAAACCCCAAAGTTTTGTTTGACACGATTAATTCTCTCGTGTCTCCTGCTCCTCAAATCACGCCGGTCTTCTGTGAAGCTGACAGCAATGCATTGTTGAGATTTTTCATTGACAAAATTAAATTGATCAAAGAGAAAATCTCTCCCCCTTTGTTTGGAACCCCTACTGTCTCTGAGCCCATCTCCTCCTCTTGGTCCTCCTTCACTGCTGTATCTTTGGGTGATATTTCAGCACTAGTGAACAAGATGAAACCATCCTCTTGCTCAGATGACGTCCTTCCTTGTAGGCTTTTTATCAAAGTATTTGATGTAATTGGCCCCTGGGTTACCAATATGGTGAACCTCTCCCTTTCCACAGGGGTTTTTCCCAATGCATTTAAACATGCCATTGTGGAGCCTCTGCTCAAAAAACCAGGCTTAGACCCAACTGACCTCAGTAATTTCAGGCCTATTTCTAAGCTCCCTTTCTTGTCCAAGATCTTGGAGAAGGTGGTGTCCGAGCAGCTGTCTTTGTTCTTGGATCAGAGCGACATCCATGAGAAGTTTCAGTCTGGCTTCCGTAAACATCACTCTACGGAGACAGCTTTATTGAAAGTGTCCAGTGACATCATGATGTCGGCTGACTCGGGTAAATTCACTGTTCTGGTTCTCTTGGATCTGTCCTCAGCCTTTGACACAGTTGATCACCAGATCCTGCTGAGAAGACTAAGGGATGAAGTGGGACTGTCTGGGTCTGTGTTAGAATGGTTCTCATCTTACCTTTCTGGGCGCAGTTTTAGTGTATCTGCCAATCAAATGAGGTCTGAATCGGCAGATCTGTTGTGTGGAGTCCCTCAAGGTTCTGTTCTGGGTCCTTTATTGTTTTTGCTGTACTTGATTCCCCTCGGTAAAATCATTCAGAGATTTCCAGATGTTTCTTATCACATTTTTGCTGATGACATCCAGCTCTACTGCTCTTTTGACCCAACTGAGCCCCAGAGGCTGAACTTAGTCAATTGTTTGCTAGAAATCAAACAATGAGTGAAAACACTCTACAGCTAAATGTGGACAAAACTGAAACTCTGGTGATTGCTCCTGATGATAAGATTCCAGGGTTGAGTCAGTACTTGGGTGACTTAGGTCAGTCTGTCAAACTGAGCCTGAGAAACCTGGGTGTTGTATTTGATAAAGACATGTCTCTTGTTCGACACTGAAGAAAACTGACCAGAAACTGTTTCCTTCAACTGAAAAAAAATCTCTAAACTTAGGAAAATGTTGTCGGAACATGATCTGGATCTTATAATCCATTCGTTTGTTTCTTCTCGTCTGGACTATTGTAACAGTTTGTTTTCATGTCTTAACAAGAAGGATGTGTCTCGTCTGCAGTTGATTCAGAACTCTGCAGCGAGAATTCTGATCCGCTCAAGTAGAAGAACTCACATTTCTCCGATCCTTAAAACTCTTCACTGGCTTCCAGTTTCTTTCAGGATCAACTTTAAAATTCTGGTTCTTACTTTCAGATCTATTCATGGTCAGGCTCCTCCTTACATCACTGATCTGATCCAGCCTTACACCCCAGCTCGGGCTCTGAGGTCTGTGGATCAGAATCTACTTATGGTTCCACGCACACGGCTCAGGACCAGAGGAGAGAAATCTTTTCAGGCTGTTGCTCCTAAGCTTTGGAACAATCTTCTCTCTCTTTGCTCTTGATGATCTACTGACTCCTTTAAGAAACATCTTAAGACGTTTCTATTTGTTCAGGCTTTTCCTTGAATTTCTCGAACTCCTGTGTTGTTCTCAGTATTATCTTGATCTTTAAAGTATGTACTTTTTTGAGTATTGTTTTGATTGTCAAGCGCTTTGTGACCCTGGTCTCGAAAAAAGCTATATAAATAAATATGACTTACTTACTTACTAAATATATTACTATATGTGTAGTATTGTCCAGTACTTGACTCTGTTGTTGTGATAGTGTAGTAACAACTATATATGTGTAGTATTGTCGAGTACTTGACTCTGGTGTTGTGATAGTGTAGTAACAAGTATATATGTGTAGTATTGTCCAGTACTTGACTCTGGTGTTGTGATAGTGTAGTAACAAGTATATATGTGTAGTATTGTCGAGTACTTGACTCTGGTGTTGTGATAGTGTAGTAACAAGTATATATGTGTAGTATTGTCCAGTACTTGACTCTGGTGTTGTGATAGTGTAGTGACAAGTATATATGTGTAGTATTGTCCAGTACTTGACTCTGGTGTTATGATAGTGTAGTAACAAGTATATATGTGTAGTATTGTCTAGTACTTGACTCTGGTGATGTGATAGTGTAGTAACAAGTATATATGTGTAGTATTGTCCAGTACTTGACTCTGGTGTTGTGATAGTGTAGTAACAAGTATATATGTGTAGTATTGTCCAGTACTTGACTCTGGTGTTGTAGTATTTACAGACCACATGACTCTTGAAGTCGTAACTACTTTCATTTGTTTTCAAACCAAAATATGTCCAAACATCAGCTTTTAAAGCTGCTGGACTCACTGTATCCTCTCGTCCTCAGTCATCGCCAGGATCTCATTCTTACTTTAGCTTCAGACTGCTGCCATGTAGGCTGTAAGTTTAGTTGCAGCACAAAAATGAACAAACCTTCCACTGAAATAAAAATGGTGATGAAAAATAAAATGATGTTTGATCCCAAAATGTACTTTTTTAAACTGTGCTGTTAAACAGGTATCCTGAAAAAATAAAGTGTTATATGTGTGTATCAATATTTTGTCAAAGTCCTGCCGTACACTGTATACAGAGTCATTTTTTTAACAGGTTGTTAATGTGTTTTTATGCAGTAAAAATCAGTTTGTTTGTCTGGATGTGTTCGTGACTTCTCGTTGTCACGTCCTTCATCACCGTCTGATCCTCTGCTGCATCAGCATTCAGAGGAGAATCTGCAGCTGATCCTCCGTCAATCAACTGCTTGTGTGTCGAGACAGTTTTGATGTTTTTCATCTTTGATTCCACGTGTCTCTAGTGTCGTGTTCTTTTAGACTCTGAAGCTCAGACGTCACATGATCCAGGTGTTGACATTAACAGCATCAACAGGTGTGACCGCAAACACACCTGGGAAGAGTCATGTCACTGAATACACAACCTTGTAACTCACGATTATACACACAAAAACAGACACGTCTACAGTGTATACGTACACACAAATATACACACAGACACAAAAAACATACACATATATACATACACACAAATATACACATAGACACAAAAAATATACACATATATACATACACACAGACACAAAAACATACACATATATACGTACACACAAATATACACATAGACACAAAAAATATACAAATATATACGTACATACAAATATACACACAGACACAAAAATATACACATATATACATACACACAAATATACACAAAGACACAAAAACATACACATATATACATACACACAAATATACACATAGACACAAAAAATATACACATATATACATACACACAGACACAAAAACATACACATATATACGTACACACAAATATACACATTGAACAAAAAATATACAAATATATACGTACATACAAATATACACACAGACACAAAAATATACACATATATACATACACACAAATATACACAAAGACACAAAAACATACACATATATACATACACACAGACACAAAATCATACACATATATACATACACACAAATGTACACATAAGACACAAAAATATACACATATATACATACACACAGACACAAAAACATACACATATAAACGTATACACAAATATACACACAGACACAAAAACATACACATATATACATACACACAAATATACACAAAGACACAAAAACATACACATATATACATACACACAGACTCAAAATCATACACATATATACATACACACAAATGTACACATAAGACACAAAAATATACACATATATACATACACACAGACACAAAAACATACACATATATACGTATACACAAATATACACACAGACACAAAAACATACACATGTATACATACACACAAATATACACAAAGACACAAAAACATACACATATATACATACACACAGACACAAAATCATACACATATATACATACACACAAATGTACACATAAGACACAAAAATATACACATATATACATACACACAGACACAAAAACATACACATATATACGTATACACAAATATACACACAGACACAAAACATACACATATATATACGTACACACAAATATACACACAGACACAAAAACATACACATATATGTACGGACAATATACACACAAGCGCAGAGACACAAAAACATACATTCATAGAGTGAAGCCATTATTACGTCATAATGGACTCTCGTAACCTCTCGTTCGTCCAGATTTCAGAGCAACTTTATAAAGTAATAGGTATAAAAGATGGTCATGATGAGAAGTTACTTCGTCTTGAAGAACATTTACTACATGACACCAGAGTTGATACTAGTTGATGTATAATGACACCAGAGTTGATACTAGTTGATGTTTAATGACACCAGAGTTGATACTAGTTGATTTATAATGACACCAGAGTTGATACTAGTTGATGTTTAATGACACCAGAGTTGATACTAGTTGATGTATAATGACACCAGAGTTGATACTAGTTGATGTTTAATGACACCAGAGTTGATACTAGTTGATGTATAATGACACCAGAGTTGATACTAGTTGATGTTTAATGACACGAGAGTTGATACTAGTTGATGTTTAATGACACCAGAGTTGATACTAGTTGATGTTTAATGACACCAGAGTTGATACTAGTTGATGTATAATGACACCAGAGTTGATACTAGTTGATGTTTAATGACACCAGAGTTGATACTAGTTGATGTATAATGACACCAGAGTTGATACTAGTTGATGTTTAATGACACCAGAGTTGATACTAGTTGATGTATAATGACACCAGAGTTGATACTAGTTGATGTATAATGACACCAGAGTTGATACTAGTTGATGTTTAATGACACCAGAGTTGATACTAGTTGATGTTTAATGACACCAGAGTTGATACTAGTTAATGTTTAATGACACCAGAGTTGATACTAGTTGATGTTTAATGACACCAGAGTCGATACTAGTTGATGTTTAATGACACCAGAGGAGATACTAGTTGATGTTTAATGACACCAGAGTTGATACTAGTTAATGTTTAATGACACCAGAGTTGATACTAGATGATGTTTAATGACACCAGAGTCGATACTAGTTGATGTTTAATGACACCAGAGTTGATACTAGATGATGTTTAATGACACCAGAGTTGATACTAGTTGATGTTTAATGACACCAGAGTTGATACTAGTTGATGTTTAATGACACCAGAGTCGATACTAGTTGATGTTTAATGACACCAGAGTTGATACTAGATGATGTTTAATGACACCAGAGTTGATACTAGATGATGTTTAATGACACCAGAGTTGATACTAGTTGATGTTTAATGACACCAGAGTTGATACTAGTTGATGTTTAATGACACCAGAGTTGATACTAGTTGATGTTTAATTACACCAGAGTTGATACTAGATGATGTATAATGACACCAGAGTTGATACTAGTTGATGTTTAATGACACCAGAGTTGATACTAGTTGATGTTTAATGACACCAGAGTTGATACTAGTTGATGTTTAATGACACGAGAGTTGATACTAGTTGATGTTTAATGACACCAGAGTTGATACTAGATGATGTTTAATGACGCCAGAGTTGATACTAGTTGATGTTTAATGACACCAGAGTTGATACTAGATGATGTTTAATGACGCCAGAGTTGATACTAGTTGATGTTTAATGACACCAGAGTTGATACTAGTTGATGTTTAATGACACCAGAGTTGATACTTGTTGATGTTTAATGACACCAGAGTTGATACTAGATGATGTTTAATGACACCAGAGTTGATACTAGTTGATGTTTAATGATAGCAGAGTTGATACTAGTTGATGTTTAATGACACCAGAGTTGATACTAGATGATGTTTAATGACACCAGAGTTGATACTAGTTGATGTTTAATGACACCAGAGTTGATACTAGTTGATGTTTAATGACACCAGAGTTGATACTAGTTGATGTTTAATGACACCAGAGTTGATACTAGTTGATGTTTAATGACACCAGAGTTGATACTAGTTGATGTTTAAAGTAGGTCACAGTCCAGGAGAAGCAGAAAAACACATTCTTTCATCTCCAGTGTTCAAGCTTCACCAGAAATGCTTGTCGGGGAAAATTACTCTATATATTTTATTTCACAACATTTGGAGACAGTAACATCTTCTTAAAGTAAAACTATTCTATGTTACAAAAGTGAAAATAAGTAGATTTATTTTAATAATAATAATACTCTTGAAAGATGCAGTACATACATTTGATGTGCATACAGTTGTAAATACACACATGAATATGTACTTCTAGAAATACAAAAGCATTTCAATGTGAGTCTATATCTGTAAATATCCCAGTGTAATTGTACACAAGTAATTATTGCACCAATTTTAACGTGATACAACATAAGAAACACTAGTTTTTAAAGCTTAATGTTAGGAAAATATCCTCTGAATGACATTTATTTCATAAAATATATATTGAAATAAATGGGTTTTAAAATGAAGTTTCTTATGACTGTAACCGACCATGATGACTGTGACCACTAGAGGGCAGCAAAGTACTTAATGTCTCACATGGACTTTTGAATAAAGTTGAATTTCGAGGATTTATAACGTTTTTTAAATGTGTCCTCGTTTGATTTCATCTACTCTTGAGATATGACGACATCTGACTCGTGTGTGATCTCAGCACACACACACACACGCACACACACACACACACACACCATGACTCACACACGAGTGTTGTTAGTTTCAGACACAGATTGTGGCTCCAATGATCTCCGGGAGCCACTGATACTGCGGCGGGTTGTTCTATGTCAGACATGTTAATACAGCGAGTATCGCGTTGCTGAAGATTACTGGCCAACATTCTGCGAGTTTCTCCGCATCTGACCTTGAACCGGAGCCTGAAGGTGATGCCATCCGAAACCTCGTGGTCCAATGCTACCTCTGACACCACGTGGAGCGTCTCGTGCGCGCGTGAACTACTGCGCACAGTCAAGAGTGTCGATCAGAATTACATTAAATTCATACATACTGACGATGATGTTGTAGTTGCTGCCCCCCTGTGGTGTAAGGCAGGTATTTCAGCGTCATAAGAATATTGGAGATTGAATTTTAAATACTTTATTATTGAATTGTTGTTGTTGTGGTTGTTTTAAGCGATACATATTTTTGTAATAATTCAATTGGTGTGTAAATGTTAAATGTAATATTCTTATAACACAGATATTCTTCCACTTTGTTTAATGTTTAACTCCTTCATTAGGAAATTAAAGTAACCAAGTGTTCAGTTTAAAATTTAAATAATAATTATTATTATTATTATTATTATTATTGTACTGCCTTCATGAGCTTCAGTGTAGAATTTGAAAAATGTTGAAATTGATTTTATTTTTATTTCAGGAGTTTCAAGTATTTTGTACATTTTGAATCGAATGAATCTCAGTTTAAAGTTTTATTTCTAATTTATTTGTTTTATAGATATTTTAATTGCGCTTCTTTATTCTATTATTATTATTATTATTATTATTATTCATAATTTCCCGACTTTTTGTATTTTTCATTTCGTGCAATTATTTTTTTTAGATGTATTATTCATTTCTATTTGGAATATTTACCTCCTGGGGAAGTACTTCTTCCCTCGTAAGTATTATTATATAAATATTGCATCATGTTATTGAGTTCTGGTGTTTAAACATGTAAAGTTTTAATAATAATCCATAGTATAAGAAAGAAATATAGAAATATCCAAAGCTTTTCTTCTTCTCTTTGCTTCTTTTTATCTCTAAAGAAAATGTAGTTTGACCTCATTTAAAAATGTAATGATTTTACATATAAGATATATTCTGATCGTAGATTGTGTTTGTTTTCAAGTTCGTATTTGAATCACAGAAATATTGTAAATTAATGAAAATGAAGGTGATTTTAAAAAGTCTATGATCTAGTTTCCCTGTTGACCTTTGAACCCTTGTGTTACCTCGCTGTCAAAGTGACCTGAAGGCCCCGAAAAACAAATGTGTTTATGGTATACCTTGTGTTGTCTCAGGGTAAAGATAAACAACCTGCACCACTGAATATGTATTTATGGAAGCCAGGGAGGTTGTTGACCCAAAGACAACACAAGGGATAACGCTGCAGAAAACTATTGTAACAGTTTATTTAGTGTCTAAACCAGAAGGATGTGTCTCACCTGCAGTTCATACTAAACTCTGCAGCCAGAATTCTGAGCCGCTCTAGTAGAAGAACTCACATTTCTCCTTCAAACTCTTCACTGGCTGCTCTAGTAGAAGAACTCACATTTCTCCTTCAAACTCTTCACTGGCTGCTCTAGTAGAAGAACTCACATTTCTCCTTCAAACTCTTCACTGGCTGCTCTAGTAGAAGAACTCACATTTCTCCTTCAAACTCTTCACTGGCTGCTCTAGTAGAAGAACTCACATTTCTCCTTCAAACTCTTCACTGGCTGCTCTAGTAGAAGAACTCACATTTCTCCTTCAAACTCTTCACTGGCTGCTCTAGTAGAAGAACTCACATTTCTCCTTCAAACTCTTCACTCGCTGCCAGTTTCTTTCAGGATCATTTTAAAATTCTGGTTCTTACTTTCAGATCTATTCATGGTCAGACCTTCCATCAGTGATCTGATCCAGACGTACACCCCAGCTCGGGCTCTGAGGTCCGTGGTTCAGAATCTACTGATGGTTCCTGAACTTCTGGACCAGAGGAGAGAAATCCTTCCAGACTGTTGCTCCTAAGCTTTGGAACCATCTCTGTGTTTGATGATCTACTGACTCCTTCAAGAAACATCTGTGTTTGATGATCTACTGACTCCTTCAAGAAACATCTGTGTTTGATGATCTACTGACTCCTTCAAGAAACATCTGTGTTTGATGATCTACTGACTCCTTCAAGAAACATGTGTGTTTGATGATCTACTGACTCCTTCAAGAAACATCTGTGTTTGATGATCTACTGACTCCTTCAAGAAACATCTGTGTTTGATGATCTACTGACTCCTTCAAGAAACATCTGTGTTTGATGATCTACTGACTCCTTCAAGAAACATCTATGTTTGATGATCTACTGACTCCTTCAAGAAACATCTGTGTTTGATGATCTACTGACTCCTTCAAGAAACATCTGTGTTTGATGATCTACTGACTCCTTCAAGAAACATCTGTGTTTGATGATCTACTGACTCCTTCAAGAAACATCTGTGTTTGATGATCTACTGACTCCTTCAAGAAACATCTCAAGACACTTTTATTTGAGCTTTTCCTTGATTCTCTGAGACTCTTGTGTTTGTCTCAGTGTAATCTTGATCTGATTGAAGTATGTATTTTAACTATTGCTTACTTACTCACTTGACCCTGAGAAAACACAAATGTTATTATAGAAATGATTTAATTTAATGTTGTTGTTTTTTTTTTAATAAATGCTTAGAAAACCAAGAAAAAACCTCAAATAAATCTGTTTCGAGACGTTGAACGTATTCAATGTTCTGACGACATTCTTTAATGAAGTTCGTCAAGGTCGAGCTGCGACTAAACTAGTCGACCTTGAAAACCGAAGAACAAAAGTCTGTATCGAGGTGTTTTTTTTTTAAACCTCAGATCCGTCGAACTCTCTGGTGCGACACGACATGAAAGATGTCCGTCGACCGACGGTCCAGGTGCGTCGTTCATAGAATGGTCTTTGATACGAGCGTCTGCGGCGTCGGCTCCTCCTCCTTTGATCTTCTTCTTCTTCATCCCTCACTTTAGGAGAGCAAAGAAAAGATAGATCAGGAGACAAAAGAGTCAAGTCGCGGCGGCGAGTCTCGCTCTTCGTCCTGATCTGCCTCCCATTCTTCTGCCGCGCCGCACAATGCTGTGCAGGCGAGCCGGTAACATGATGACACTCCAAAGGTGACTCACACACACTCACAGACACACACACACACACACACACACACACACACAGACTCTCACACACACACACAACTGGAGCATGTGTCACGACGCTCAGGTCTTTCTTGTGGTCTGCAGCGTCGCTGCTGTGGCCCCTGAGGCCCCCGAGGCCCCGAGGCCCCTGTGATCCAGACCCATCTGCTGCTCTTTCTTCTGATCCCGTCGCAGCCGTTTGTCCTTTTGTCCGTCGCGACGATCTCGTTTCAATCGCGACACGTCTGCTTCTGCATCAAAGAAGCTTCTCCATTATGTGAAGGTTTGAAAAATATGATCCTCAGCACTTTTTTTTTATCGTTCAAAGTACTTTTGTCGTCATTTTAGACGTTATTGTGCGTTTGTTGCGGATGAAACTGTGAAACATGAAGAGAAGAAGAATTTAATTTAATCTACTTGTAGAATCAAAATGTTAAAGAATGTTTACAATATTTAATACAATTAATTTAATAATACAATTTTGTGTGTAGATAAAGTAAATCTTTATTTGTCGCACAATTCTGAACAAATATTGAGCATAAATGTGTATTAGAATAAACACACAGAGTAAAAATGTATAATAAGATAACGACATTATAACGAAACAATACAAATATCACAATAAAATAATAATAACAATCATAATAAATGAATCAATTATTAGACGCTATGGAAATGTAAGTAGAAAGCAATACAATTATTCAAATTTTATTTATGGATTCGCTTTGTTTATACAACAAGATGTATTTAACATCAATTTGAATTTACTTATAATATAAAAAAAAAATCGAAATGTTAATGAAAAAGCTTTTTTTATGTGAAACGTTTGTTAAATTAAAATTGAAAATGTTTAGTCACTTATTTCATCCCAGTTAAAAATACTTATACTTACTGTACTTTTGGGGAAAATAATTTCAAATGTTTTAATTACTTTTCTGATGACTTAATAATTCGTTCAAATTAATGTTTTCTTTGAACTTTTACGTTTTAAATCTACTTGATATGTTTTTTTATTTGATTATTTGATTAATTTTATTATTTGAATTAATTAATTATTGAATAACTTATTATTACTTAACTATTTTTTATAATGCATTTATTTTGAACTTTTTAAAATCTATTTTAAAATAAACTATCTAATGATTTAAAGTTTTCTTTGCGTCAATAAAGTGAAATGAAAGTTTTCAATTCAAGAGAAACTGCTTTAACTTCCTAATTATTTGTTCAGATTTGTGTTAAAGTTTCCTGTAAAAATGTGTTATTTGAAGATTTTGTTTACTACGCTTGAAAGTGTGTGAGTGTGTGTGAGTGTGTGTGAGTGTGTGAGTGTGTGTGCGTCTGTGTGTGAGTGTGTGTGAGTGTGTGTGAGTGTGTGTGAGTGTGTGAGTGTGTGTGCGTCTGTGTGTGTGTGTGTGTGAGTGTGTGTGAGTCACCCACTCCTCGTCGATGTGTTTACGTGTCGTCTCCACGTCTGTCCATTCATGGTCCAGTGATCTCAGCTGTTTCGACTGTTGCTGCCGATTCTTCCTCGAACATCACGTCGGTAACTTGAACCTGTGGCAGGTCCAGAGACAGCTGGAGTCGAACCAGCAACTTGTCTCTGAACCACACACACAAACAGCGAAATAAACAATAAAATCTACGAGTTATTTAAGTTAAAACCAAGTATTTCCTTTAGAAACTGTCGCTTAAACTTGAAATAAACTTAAATAAATCAAAATTTTAATCAGATTGTGTTTATTGCCAGAGTTGTAAACACACGTTTTTTTGGTTTTGTGGTGATGACACTAGAATATGAATAATAAAAGATAATTGAAATAAAATGATCAATTAAGTGCATATAAAACAAGTTACATTAAAGGTAATTCATTCATTAAATAAAATACTCTGACATGTTGTTCTTTACTCGATAAACTGAGAACCTTTGATCGATAACTTCACTGTTTGGACTATTTTGACTCGACTTCGACACGACTTCATGTCCGACAGACAGAAAGACAAGAAGACATGAGTCGTGAATCTCTGCTCGTCATGAGTCACAGCCTGAGTCACTTTCTACGTGAACTAGTTCAAAGTTCAAAGTTCAAAGTTCAGATGAGCAGTTTGAAAATGAACCAGTTCATTGTTCTTTTTTTCTGTATGTTGTTACCGGCTCTGGTTTTTCAAGAGTATTGATACAACAACACGTATAAAAACAAAGTCAGTCATTATTATACGTTTTAACTTTAAAAATGAGATTTCATCGTCAAAAACGTTTCTTCTTTTCTTCTTCTTTTTTTAATCAAAGCGTTTTTATTGAAATAATCAGCAGCATTTCACATACGTGTCACGTTTTTAGATGATCAGTCAAATGCAGCTTTTTCTGAGGAAGAAATGTTTACACAATGAATAAAAATAATAATTTAAGAAAATTCTAAAATAAAACATCTCAGGAACAAAACCCTCATAACTTCGCTTCCTTCCAGATCATTACATCACTTCAGTCACAAGTTTACAGATCAATGAAAAATAAATCATGTCAAGATCTAAACCTGTGTTTACAGATCAATGTGTGGAGAGAAAACAAAAGCACAAGAGAGAGAGTGAGATATTTACAGAGATTTTAAACAATCAATGAATAAACAAAGGCCCCCAGACCTTTAAGAGAGATAGATCTTGTTTAATCTTAGGCAAGACGTAGTTTTATTTAACAACTTGAGACAAGATGGACGAAGATCTTTCCATCGCAATAAAACAGCACAGTGGGAAAAACAGTCAGTTTAAAGAGAGTAAAATAATAGATGCAGAAGTAATTATTTATAGGATCTTTTCCAGACCAGGGTCACAAAGCGCTTAAACAATCAAAACAATATTGAATAAAGTATATACTTTAAAGGTCAAGATAAAACTGATAACACAACAGGAGTTCCAGAAAATCAAGGAAAAGCCTGAACAAATAAAAACGTCTTAAGATGTTTCTTGAAGGAGTCAGTAGATCATCAAACACAGATGTTTCTTGAAGGAGTCAGTAGATCATCAAACACAGATGTTTCTTGAAGGAGTCAGTAGATCATCAAACACAGATGTTTCTTGAAGGAGTCAGTAGATCATCAAACACAGATGTTTCTTGAAGGAGTCAGTAGATCATCAAACACAGATGTTTCTTGAAGGAGTCAGTAGATCATCAAACACAGATGTTTCTTGAAGGAGTCAGTAGATCATCAAACACAGATGTTTCTTGAAGGAGTCAGTAGATCATCAAACACAGATGTTTCTTGAAGGAGTCAGTAGATCATCAAACACAGATGTTTCTTGAAGGAGTCAGTAGATCATCAAACACAGATGTTTCTTTAAGGAGTCAGTAGATCATCAAACACAGATGTTTCTTGAAGGAGTCAGTAGATCATCAAACACAGAGATGTTTCTTGAAGGAGTCAGTAGATCATCAAACACAGAGATGGTTCCAAAGCTTAGGAGCAACAGTCTGGAAGGATTTCTCTCCTCTGGTCCAGAAGTTCAGGAACCATCAGTAGATTCTGATCCACAGACCTCAGAGCCCGAGCTGGGGTGTAAGTCTGGATCAGATCACTGATGGAAGGTCTGACCATGAATAGATCTGAAAGTAAGAACCAGAATTTTAAAATGAACCTGAAAGAAGTTGGAGTCTCTGTGGTCGTCATGGCGACGTCCAAACACACTCTTATCTTCCGGAACGACTGGACCTGATAAGATGTTCTAGTCATTGACACACACCTGCTGACCGAGTTGTGTAGTCGAGTGTCCCGGAGGTGTCGCGCTGTTATGACCTCGTCAACTGTTGTGTTGCATCATGGGACTTGAAGTTGGGGTTAGTGACGCTAAAAAGATGTTCGCTGGTCAAAACACATAAATAACTTTAACAATTAAATATATATCAGTAATATTAGCATGAACTTTCCTGTGACCTTCAGGGAAGAGACGACATGAAAAACTATTGATATTTACAAATTTTTTACCAGCAAGAAAACTAGTGTCTCATATTTATGTTAAAATAAACATTCATGCAACAGAGACTTCATGACAAAGAGCAAAGAGAACTTTTATGGAAGAAAGTCATCAGAATATTGATAAGATAAGATAAGATAAGATGAGGTGGAATTTAACATTTCTAATTTTGAAAATTAGATTTTTTGTTTTTTGTTTTTCAACTATTAATATTCTTTTAATTGAATTAAATAAATTGTATTTTGAAAGGTGAAAATTTCAACCTCCTTTGTTAAAGCAACATATCGTAAGAACTTTTCATCTCGTCTCAGTTGTTTTCTTATAAGATAGTGAACTTCCAAACAAACCTGTCCGTCTTCACCGTATGCTAACGAGCTAAGTTGTTAGCGTCATTTAAACAGTGTTATGTGTCCGTCTTCACCGTATGCTAACGAGCTAAGTTGTTAGCGTCATTTATAAAGTGTTATGTGTGCGTCTTCACCGTATGCTAACGAGCTAAGTTGTTAGCGTCATTTATAAAGTGTTATGTGTCCGTCTTCACCGTATGCTAACGAGCTAAGTTGTTAGCGTCATTTATAAAGTGTTATGTGTCCGTCTTCACCGTATGCTAACGAGCTAAGTTGTTAGCGTCATTTATAAAGTGTTATGTGTCCGTCTTCACCGTATGCTAACGAGCTAAGTTGTTAGCGTCATTTATAAAGTGTTATGTGTCCGTCTTCACCGTATGCTAACGAGCTAAGTTGTTAGCGTCATTTATAAAGTGTTATGTGTCCGTCTTCACCATATGCTAACGAGCTAAGTTGTTAGCGTCATTTATAAAGTGTTATGTGTCCGTCTTCACCGTATGCTAACGAGCTAAGTTGTTAGCGTCATTTATAAAGTGTTATGTGTCCGTCTTCACCGTATGCTAACGAGCTAAGTTGTAAGCATCATTTATAAAGTGTTATGTGTGCGTCTTCACCGTATGCTAACGAGCTAAGTTGTAAGCATCATTTATAAAGTGTTATGTGTCCGTCTTCACCGTATGCTAACGAGCTAAGTTGTAAGCATCATTTATAAAGTGTTATGTGTGTGTGTACAAGGATTTATTATTGATTTGGTGATATCACGACGCGCCGGTGGCTCCTCTCTGATGTCGCTCAGTTTGGCGGGAAACCGATGCAAGTCCCGCGAGACTGAGCGTTATAAGAGATATTTTTCTACCATCATGTCGAAACGCGGAAATAAACGAAAGGGAAATATCATAGTTTTCCTTAAACCCCCGGACCTCCACTGAAGTACTCACCTGCGTGCGGCTACATTTGTACGTGAAAGAAAAAATATTGTATTAATATCAATATCGCAATTCAAGACACTAATATCAAATATCGCACATATTTCCAATATCGTGCAGCTCTATGGGAAATAGTTTTTCTTTCTTGTGAGACAAGATTGATAAATACAACATTTACACACAGATATCGACAAAGGTTGTGTTTCTTTCTCACTCGATCGGTGAAAATGTTGACTTTTTAACATGAATCGTTGTACAGTTGTGTTTTTGTACTTCTCTGAAGTGAGATATTAAGTCTTCTGTCCGTGTGTTGTATTATATATATTTATATACAGTGTATACGTCAGTTGTGGCAATAAACACAAGTACAACCTGGATAATATTTCCAGAGTTGAAAATACTTAGGAATAGTTTGTAAAGTAAATGTTGTCAATATAAACTCGTATATTTATCTTTAAATAACTTTATTATTACTGTCAATATTACTTCAGCTTTTTAGGATCAAGTGTTTTTGTTCAAAGTGTAACACCTTAAAAGATAAAAACACAAAAAGTTCTAGTTTGATACGTTAAGAACATTATTATTATTATATTTGTAAGTATAATTATATTATAAAATGTAAAATAATAGTATTATTAATCACGACAAGTTATATTTTGTCTGATCGTCTGCGAGAAACAAAATAAACTCAAAAATGTTGACGATTACATGTCAGTGATGTGTAGAATCACCATCTGGATCCAGGCAACTTTCAAAGGTTCTACGTCGGAATTCAAGCAACTCTTCTTCGCCTCCTGTGGAGTAAGTTGTGTCTCACTACTGCCACCTTCTGGAGCTCATTGATATCATGTTTAAATGTTAAAGACAAACCTTGTTCAGGTTGTTTAGATACAATGTAAGGCAACAAAAATGGGTCAAAAACACTAAAGTAAAGATGTTTTGAGCTCAGAGTGAGTTCCTCCTTCAACAGACCAGTCTCTGGACCAGTCATGTGACCTTGAAGGTCCAGGTTCTCGCAGCAGGACTGATTAGATCACGGCGGGATTAGAACCGATCGCCTCCTCGTAAACTCGGCTCCTGTTTCCGTCGTCGACGCTAATGACGGAACGAAGTTCAAGGTCGCTTTGATTCACGTTCTCGTTCCAGAATAATCCTCCAACTCTGACACAGGAACCTCTCGGTGTTTCTGTAGCTCAGAGAAACGCTGACTCGTGAGTTTCTCGTCGTGTTCGTCATGTTTCTGCTTTGACTTACAAACTAGGTGTGTGTGTGTGTGTGTGTGTGTGTGTGTGTGTGTGTGTGTGTGTGTGTGTGTGTGTGTGTGTGTGTGTGTGTGTGTGTGTGTGTGTGTGTGTGTGTGTGTGTGTGTGTGTGTGTGTGTGTGTGTGTGTGTGTGTGTGCGCGTATACATTTGTGTGTGTGTGTTTTGGTTTGTGTGCATATACAGTATATGTGTGTGTGTGTGTGTGTGTGCACATCTATACATTTGTGTGTGTTTTTTGGTTTGTGTGCATATACAGTATATGTGTGTATTTGTGTGTGTGTGCATATATATGTGTGTGTGTGTGCGTGTGTGTGTGTGTGTGTGTGTGTGTGCACATGTATACATTTGTGTGTGTGTGTTTTGGTTTGTGTGCATATACAGTATATGTGTGTATTTGTGTGTGTGTGCATATATATGTGTGTGTGTATTTGTGTGCTTGGGTTTGTGTGTGTGTACATATATCCATGTATGTATGTTTGTGTGTGCGTTTCGGTTTGTCTGCTTTTGTGTTAGTGCATACTTTAATGTGTTCGTTTTTGTGCATGTGTGTTAGTGTGTGGGCACATATGTGTTTGTGTACTTTTGTGTGTTTGTGCGTGCTTTTATGTTTGTGTAAGTGTGTGTTTGCTTATGCAAGTAATTTCTATTTGTGTGCGTGTGTACATATGTATGTGTGCGTGCTTGTGTTTATGTTCGTGCTTTTGTGTGTGCGTTTAGTGCCTTTGTGTGTCTGTTCACGTGGTATATGTGGATGTATATTTGTGTGCGTGCATCTGTATATACTGTATGTGTGTGTTTTACTCTAATAAATATTCTGGTAAAACGGTATGAAAGTGTCGCATGATTGGCTGAAAGTTTGATCCAGTATCTCGGTGCTCTGTTGATAATGTCTGGTGACTATTATAGCAAAAATGTTATATTGAATTTAATACAAATGAATACATTTTGAATTTACAACATTTATTTTTGAATCAGTTGAATTAGAAAATCATTTATATTGAAAATATTACATTTTTTCTTCAATGAAATGTTTAGAATTCAATGATAAAAAAAACAAAAAACATTTCAACACAGAAAGTGACAAACTTGTGTTGTTGATGAAATCCTTCATAGTTTGCGAGTCGATAGAAATGTTTCAAAAGTTGTGTATTCATGAGAAACACGTGGATCGAGCGAAACATCTCGAGTTTCAAGGTGACTCGCATCAAAGCGTCTCGATCAACTTTCACGTCAGCTGAGCGACATCGTATCCTCGCTTCTTCATGTGTGTGTGTGTGTGTGTGTGTGTGTGTGTGTGTGTGTGTGTGTGTGTGTGTGTGTGTGTGTGTGTGTGTGTGTGTGTGTGTGTGTGTGTGTGTGTGTGTGTGTGTGTGTGTGTGTGTGTGTGTGTGTGTGTGTGTGTCACGGTGTATTTCTGTAAGTGACACAAATACATCAAGGCGAGCGCACAGCTGTCCGGGGCCGACGCTTCCTTGAAGGGCCCGAGATTCTCTTCTCCGTCCGTCGACCGCTGGATGTGCCGGTAAGAGAAGCTGCTCTGATCTCCACACATGCCGCGCGGGATTAGAACCGGCAACCGGAGGAGAAACAGGATCTCAGGCCTTCGCTGCTGTCACTCTGAAGCCCGACGCTCGATCCGGAGACATCCTTAACACTTCCTTCTCCAATTAGTGCGACCTTGTTGGTCAGGACGAGCTTCGGGGAGAAACAGGAAGAAGTTCAGGCTCCACCAGAGGAGCTTCACAAGGACACGACTGTGTTTGTAGACGTTCAGAAACATCTTCAAGGATGGAACCTATGACGTGTTTTTATGGAGATGTTTTTTTGTTTTTTATTTAATTTAATTGGACAAAGATACAAGAAGAAAGGAAACAAGGAAGCAAGTAGGAAGCAAAGCAACAAGGACAGAAACTAGGAAACATGAAAAATACTAGAAGATAAGGAATGAAACAAGGACACAAGAGGGTAACAAAAAAAACGAGTGGAAAACATGAAGTTAGGTAGTGAACAAGGTGAGGAAAGAAGTAGGAAAATTAGGGAATGAGTAAAGAAACTAGGACACAAGGAAGGGAACGAGGAAACTAGGAAAATTGGTAATATGGTGGTCGACTAAGAAACAAGAAAACGGGGAAATAAAACGAGGAAACAAGAAAGAAAACGAGCAATAAAGAAAGGAAACAAGAAAGAAAAGAAGGAAATTAAACAAGAAAGGAAACAAGGAAACGGAAATAAAACAAGGAATAAAGAAAGGAAACAAGAAAGAAAACAAGGAAATAAAACGAGCAATAAAGAAAGGAAACAGGAAAGAAAACGAGGAATAAAGAAAGGAAACAGGGAAAGAAAACGAGGAATAAAGAAAGGAAACAGGGAAATAAAACGAGCAATAAAGAAAGGAAACAAGAAAGAAAACAAGGAAATAAAGAAAGGAAACAATAAATAAAACAAGGAATAAAGAAGGGAAACAATAAAGAAAATAAGGAAACATGGAAATACAAGGAGGAATAAAGAAAGGAAACAAGAAAGAAAAAAAGGGAAATAAACAAGGAATAAGGAAAGAAAAAAAGGAAACAGGGAAATAAAACGAGGAATAAAGAAAGGAAACAAGAAAGAAATCAAGGCAACATGTAAATAATGTTTTATTTTATTTTCAGAAAATGGATGGATGGATGGATGGATGGATGGATGGATGGATGGATGAATAAAGTGTCAGTAGAACATTTCAAATGATAAATCTTTGAATTTTTTTTTATGAAATGTTTTGTTTTTTAAGGCTTTTTTTTTTTTTTTTTCATCAATCAATAATTTCAATATTTAAACGTTGAATTTGTTTCAGTTTCTTAATTAATTGAATAAAAATGTTTTGTTATTTTAATATACAGTTTATTTTCTTGGTCAAATAATTCGAAAGAGAAAACATTTTAATGTTAAAAGTATCGAATTGATCTAAAAAAGACTAAAGTGATGAAAAACAACTGAGTTCCAACTTGTTCCCTCAGGCGTCACTGATCCTCCATCACAAGTGTTTATGACGTCGCAGTAACTCGAGGCCTCGCTTTCAAACCCTGAGGCCGGCGGCGCCTGTTGCTGTGTCGCCGAGGAAGACGCTCGCCCAAGCAAACGTCTCATCTTCGGCGGCGTCCAGCTGTCCGTCGTGTCGGGTGGACGCCCCGGGACGGACCTGGAGCGACGCTTAGGTAGTGAACAAGGTGAGGAAAGAAGTAGGAAAATTAGGGAATGAGTAAAGAAACTAGGACACAAGGAAGGGAACGAGGAAACTAGGAAAATTGGTAATATGGTGGTCGACTAAGAAACAAGAAAGAAAACAAGAAAACGGGGAAATAAAACGAGGAAACAAGAAAGAAAACGAGCAATAAAGAGAGGAAACAGGAAAGAAAACAAGGAATAAAGAAAGGAAACAAGAAAGAAAACAAGGAAACAGGGAAATAAAACAAGGAATAAAGAAAGGAAACAAGAAAGAAAACGAGCAATAAAGAAAGGAAACAGGAAAGAAAACAAGGAATAAAGAAAGGAAACAAGAAAGAAAACAAGGAAACAGGGAAATAAAACAAGGAATAAAGAAAGGAAACAAGAAAGAAAACGAGCAATAAAGAAAGGAAACAAGAAAGAAAACGAGCAATAAAGAAAGGAAACAGGGAAATAAAACGAGCAATAAAGAAAGGAAACAAGGAAATAAAGAAAGGAAACAAGAAATAAAACAAGGAATAAAGAAAGGAAACGAAAGAAAACGAGCAATAAAGAAAGGAAACAGGAAAGAAAACGAGGAATAAAGAAATGAAACAGGGAAATAAAACGAGCAATAAAGAAAGGAAACAAGAAAGAAAACAAGGAAATAAAGAAAGGAAACAAGAAATAAAACAAGGAAACAGGGAAATAAAACAAGCAATAAAGAAAGGAAACAAGAAAACGGGGAAATAAAACAAGGAATAAAGAAAGGAAACAGAGAGTCGTGTCGGGTGGACGCCCCGGGACGGACCTGGAGCGACGCTACCACAGCCTGTCGTCTGCAGAGCGAGAAAGTGAAATGGTTTGTGAAATCTTGGAGGTAAATTGTACAAAATACGTTTTTCTACGTGAGAAAAACGAAGATATTTCCCATGAACGTTATCGTGAGAACCTGTTGTTTGGGAGAAGATTGTATCGATACATCTTGATGATGCGACGACTGGAAGAACCTGTTGTTTGGGAGAAGATTGTATCGATACATCTTGATGATGCGACGACTGGAAGAACCTGTTGTTTGGGAGAAGATTGTATCGATACATCTTGATGATGCGACGACTGGAAGAACCTGTTGTTTGGGAGAAGATTGTATCGATACATCGTGATGATGCGACGACTGGAAGAACCTGTTGTTTGGGAGAAGATTGTATCGATACATGTTGATGATGCGACGACTGGAAGAACCTGTTGTTTGGGAGAAGATTGTATCGATACATGTTGATGATGCGACGACTGGAAGAACCTGTTGTTTGGGAGAAGATTGTATCGATACATCTTGATGATGCGACGACTGGAAGAACCTGTTGTTTGGGAGAAGATTGTATCGATACATCTTGATGATGCGACGACTGGAAGAACCTGTTGTTTGGGAGAAGATTGTATCGATACATCTTGATGATGCGACGACTGGAAGAACCTGTTGTTTGGGAGAAGATTGTATCGATACATCTTGATGATGCGACGACTGGAAGAACCTGTTGTTTGGGAGAAGATTGTATCGATACATGTTGATGATGCGACGACTGGAAGAACCTGTTGTTTGGGAGAAGATTGTATCGATACATCTTGATGATGCGACGACTGGAAGAACCTGTTGTTTGGGAGAAGATTGTATCGATACATCTTGATGATGCGACGACTGGAAGAACCTGTTGTTTGGGAGAAGATTGTATCGATACATCTTGATGATGCGACGACTGGAAGAACCTGTTGTTTGGGAGAAGATTGTATCGATACATCTTCATGATGCGACGACTGGAAGGACCTGAAATACTTTCATTTTGATTTAATCAACTTCAAGGATTAGACGAGAAAAGTCCAAAAAAAACACTTTGAAATTAGAGTTTTTTCAGTTGAATTTTCTTCTGTTTTGTCTGTTTCTCAAGTGGAAAAACTTATATTAAAGCATAAAAAAAAGTCGGATCATATTGATATATTGAGAACATAGTTCTAAACATTGTTTAAAGTATAAAATATTTTAAATCTTAAATGAACGACTTCATGGTATAATTATAGTTTATTTGAAAATCCTACTTCGGATTTGATTGTTTTCCAAATGTCAGAATCTTTAGCTCCGATCACTTGTTGATACGAACAATGTTTCAAATGCTAAAAAAAGTGTAAAATGTTATGAGTTTAATAAATAAAGGCCGATAATCTTGACTCTATGAGTCGATGAGATGTTATTTTAGCAGAAAACTTTTCATTAAACCTAGAAAATAGTGCCTAAAATACACACAATTCTGAGTATGTGAACTGATCATGAAACAAGGAGACGAGATAACAAGTGTCAGTGTGTGTGTCGCAGTGGTCAGTGTGTGTGTCGCAGTGGTCAGTGTGTGTGTCGCAGTGGTCAGTGTGTGTCGCAGTGGTCAGTGTGTGTGTCGCAGTGGTCAGTGTGTGTCGCAGTGGTCAGTGTGTGTCGCAGTGGTCAGTGTGTGTAGCAGTGGTCAGTGTGTGTGTCGCAGTGGTCAGTGTGTGTCGCAGTGGTCAGTGTGTGTCGCAGTGGTCAGTGTGTGTCGCAGTGGTCAGTGTGTGTAGCAGTGGTCAGTGTGTGTGTCGCAGTGGTCAGTGTGTGTGTCGCAGTGGTCAGTGTGTGTCGCAGTGGTCAGTGTGTGTCGCAGTGGTCAGTGTGTGTAGCAGTGGTCAGTGTGTGTGTCGCAGTGGTCAGTGTGTGTGTCGCAGTGGTCAGTGTGTGTCGCAGTGGTCAGTGTGTGTGTCGCAGTGGTCAGTGTGTGTCGCGGTGGTCAGTGTGTGTCGCAGTGGTCAGTGTGTGTGTCGCAGTGGTCAGTGTGTGTGTCGCAGTGGTCAGTGTGTGTCGCAGTGGTCAGTGTGTGTCGCAGTGGTCAGTGTGTGTCGCAGTGGTCAGTGTGTGTAGCAGTGGTCAGTGTGTGTCGCAGTGGTCAGTGTGTGTCGCAGTGGTCAGTGTGTGTCGCAGTGGTCAGTGTGTGTCGCAGTGGTCAGTGTGTGTCGCGGTGGTCAGTGTGTGTCGCGGTGGTCAGTGTGTGTCGCAGTGGTCAGTGTGTGTCGCAGTGGTCAGTGTGTGTCGCAGTGGTCAGTGTGTGTGTCGCAGTGGTCAGTGTGTGTCGCAGTGGTCAGTGTGTGTCGCAGTGGTCAGTGTGTGTCGCAGTGGTCAGTGTGTGTCATCGTGTCTGAGGCAGATTTCAAAATATACTGAAGGTCACGCAGAGACTAAACTATTGACGCCCACACTGTGTTCAGTTCACTATTAAAACTTTACTCAAACTTTATTTTAAAAAAACTTGAATAATTTGTGCAAAACAAACTTTACACTTGAAGCCTGAAGCTGATAGAAATAATGCATTAGATTCTGATTTACAATGTGGATTAATAGAGTGTATTGTTCCAGCTTTCTACTACGTATGCGGTAGCTTCGGTAGCTTCTGTAGCTTCGGTAGCTTCGTTAGCTTCTGTAGCTTCGGTAGCTTCGGTAGCTTCGGTAGCTTCTGTAGCTTCGGTAGCTTCGTTAGCTTCGGTAGCTTCGTAGCTAACTGCCGACAAATGCGGTTATAAGACAAAATAAATAAAACCTGACAAATAGTAAGAAGCACAAAAAACAAGAAAATATTTATTAAATTGACATTAATTTCTAAACTTTATCAAAAGTTGTTCATTAACGCTGTATTTTTCCCACTAACTTATAGCTTCAGTAGCTTCAACTCCCGACAGACGATCTTTCTACGCGTTAGCGTCGGCGCTAACCGATAAGGGGTGCGATCACAACCAAATAAAAAGAACAAAAAATAAAGCTACAAAATAAATCGCTGGTGTAACGTTAGCTTCTAATTCAACGTAGCACCTGATTCAATGTTAGCGTCTAATTCAACATTAGCATCTAATTCAACGTTTGCTTCTAATTCAACGTTAGCGCCTGATTCAACGTTAGCATCTGATTCAACGCTAGCATCTGATTCAACATTAGCATCTGATTCAACGCTAGCATCTGATTCAACATTAGCATCTGATTCAACGCTAGCATCTGATTCAACATTAGCATCTGATTCAACGCTAGCATCTGATTCAACATTAGCATCTGATTCAACTTTAGCATCTGATTCAACGCTAGCATCTGAGTCAACGTAAGCATCTGATTCAACGCTAGCATCTGATTCAACTTTAGCATCTGATTCAACGCTAGCATCTGATTCAACATTAGCATCTGATTCAACATTAGCATCTGATTCAATGTTAGCATCTGATTCAACATTAGCATCTGATTCAACATTAGCATCTGATTCAACGCTAGCATCTGAGTCAACGTAAGCATCTGATTCAACGCTAGCATCTGATTCAACTTTAGCATCTGATTCAACGCTAGCATCTGATTCAACATTAGCATCTGATTCAACGCTAGCATCTGATTCAACATTAGCATCTGATTCAACATTAGCATCTGATTCAACGTTAGCATCTGATTCAACGTTAGCATCTGATTCAACATTAGCATCTGATTCAACATTAGCATCTGATTCAACATTAGCATCTGATTCAACATTAGCATCCGACTGAAACACTTTGACTTTACATTTACTTTTCCTAAACAGATTTACGTCTTTATTTTTTTTTTATAATGTTTATTTTTCAAATAAAACAGTTTCTACTAACAGTTGTAATGCTGGTTCTACTTCATGCAGGCTCTGCCCTCAACAGCAACAGACCTCAACCTTTTTTGCGCCGCGGAACCATTTCATTTCGACATTATATTCACGGACCATCGTAAGAAAAATGGTAAAAATAAGAATTCTCTTGAAAGAAGTTCATGAAAGAAACATCTGAAGCTGAATCAGCAGGACGTCTGAACTGGTTTCTCTTCAACAAGATGTCGTAGAGTTTTTATTTCACTCATTTCTACTATTTCAGTGAATCTTCTGCGTGAACTTGATCGAAACAAGAGTCACATGTTAGTGTCTGAAGAGAACCTTTTGAAAAGTGAAAAACTTGTTTAAAAAAGAGCAGTTTTTTAAAAAGTCAAACAAGAGTCTTTTCCCGGTTTGTGTTGTTTTGCTTTTAAGGAATTCTTGGTGCTCCCAGAATAATCCCAAGTATATTCATCCAAAAATCTAGGGAACATGGTCGGAAACAAGGAAATCAGATAAAAACTAGGAAACAAGCACAGAAATGAGGAGACGAGAAAAGAAAAGAAGACAAGATAGGAAACAAGGAAAGAGAAAGGAAAGAAGAGAGTAGAAAACAAGAAAGAAAATAAGGAAAACTAGGATTCAAAGTCAAGAGAACAGAAACTAGGAAACTAAAAAGGAAACCAACAAAAGGAAGGAAGGGAACTAGGAAAAGGACTGGAAACCAGATAGAAAAATGTGAATATAGATTATAATGTTATTATAGAATATAATGTTATTATAGATTATAATGTAAGTATAGATTATAATATGAGTAAATATTATAATGTAAATACATATTATAATGTAAGTATAGATTATATTGTGAGTATAGATTATGTTAGTATAGATTGTAATGTGAGTATAGATTATAATGTGATTAAAGATTATAATGTAAGTAAATATTATAATGTGAGTATAGATTATAATATGATTAAAGATTATAATGTAAGTAAATATTATAATGTGAGTATAGATTATAATGTGATTAAAGATTATAATGTAAGTAAATATTATAATGTGAGTATAGATTATAATGTGAATATAGATTATAATGCGAGTCAATATTATAATGTAAGTAAATATTATAATGTGAGTATAGATTATAATGTGAATATAGATTATATTGTAAATATAGACTATACTGTGAATAAATTATTATAATTTGAGTATAGATTATAATGTGAATATAGATTATGTGAGTATTAATTATAATGTGAATATAAATTATACTGTGAATATATATTATATTGTGAGTGTAGATTATAATGTGAATATAAATTATAATGTTATTATAGATTGTAATGTGAATATAGATTATAATGTGAGTATAGATTATAATATGAGTATAGATTATAATGTGAATATAGATTATATTGTGAGTATAGATTATAATGTGAGTATAGATTATAATGTTAATATAGATTATACTGTGAATATATATTATATTGTGAAAATAGATTATAATGTGAGTATAGATTATAATGTTATTATAGATTATAATGTAAATATAGATTATACTGTGAATATAAATTATACTGTGAATATATATTATATTGTGAGTGTAGATTATACTGTGAATATAAATTATAATGTTAGTATAGATTGTAATGTGAGTATAGATTAAAATGTTAAAATAGATTCTATTGTGACTAAAGATTATAATGTTAATATAGATTATAATGTTAGTATAGATTTTAATGGTTAAGTATGTTTTCCCTTGTTTTTCAGATGTATTTATTTCCACGGGGCTGCAGAAACACCATCATCTCGTCCAGGCCTCCAACTTCATACAAATCAATCTCCAAGTGTCGACTGAAAAACTGCATAAATCCTAGATAGAAAATAAAGACATTTCTCCTCCATTATCAAAGTATGAGTCACAGGTTCATGAGAACAAAGTTCCTCTGGTCCAAGTTAGAAACTTCTCACACGTTCGTCTAAAAACAGACTCAGATCAGAGTCCAAGTGGGTTTGAGGATCACAGGGAATAATGAGTCCAGGAGAGGTTTGTAATGTGGAGAGTCCTACAGACACAGACCTTTAGATGGATCCACTTTTAGATCCAGCCTCGCTCACTTCCTCTCTTCTATTTTTAGTGCTGCTTCTGTCCGGTGAGCTCATGTACACACTCGTGTACACACTCGTGTACACACTCTCGTACACACTCTCGTACACACTCGTACACACACTCGTGTACACACTCGTACTCGCACACATGCAGCCGTGGATCTCAGCAAACATCTCCTCGGCTGCCAACACATGCTCCGAGCGTCTCAGCGAAACAGATGGAAGTGAATGAATGTCACAATGTGGCCGCGATCACATGACATGAACCACCTCAGCGGGACTCGAACCCTCCACTCATGACCTCGCTCCGGGTCACACTCTAGGAAACGAGATAACAGGATATTAAGGAAAACAAGCTAGGAAGCAAGGACACAAAGTAACAAGACAATAAGGAAACAAAGTAACAAGTTAATAAGGAAACAAGGAAACAAAGTAACAAGATAATTAGGAAACAAAGTAACAAGTTAATAAGGAAACAAAGTAACAAGATAATTAGGAAACAAAGTAACAATTTAATAAGGAAACAAGGAAACAAAGTAACAAGATAAATAGGAAACAAAGTAACAAGTTAATAAGGAAACAAGGAAACAAAGTAACAAGATAATTAGGAAACAAAGTAACAAGTTAATAAGGAAACAAAGTAACAAGATAATTAGGAAACAAAGTAACAAGTTAATATGGAAACAAGGAAACAAAGTAACAAGATAATTAGGAAACAAAGTAACAAGTTAATAAGGAAACAAGGAAACAAAGTAACAAGATAATTAGGAAACAAAGTAACAAGAGATAAGGAAACAAAGTAACAAGTTAATAAGGAAACAAAGTAACAAGATAATAAGGAAACAAAGTAACAAGTTAATAAGGAAACAAAGTAACAAGATGATAAGGAAACAAAGTAACAAGTTAATAAGGAAACAAAGTAACAAGATAATACGGAAACAAAGTAACAAGTTAAAAAGGAAACAAAGTAACAAGATGATAAGGAAACAAAGTAACAAGATAATACGGAAACAAAGTAACAAGTTAAAAAGGAAACAAAGTTACAAGTTAATAAGGAAACAAAGTAAAAAGATAATAAGGAAACCAAGTAACAAGTTAATAAGGAAACAAGGACACAAAGTAACAAGATAACAAGGAAACGATCTAGGAAGCAAGGAAACAACGTAACAAGATAACAAGGAAACAAGCAGGGAAACAAGATTACAAGATAATAAGGAAACAAAGTAACAAGGAGATGAGCTAGAAAGCAAGGAAACAAACAAATTAACAAGATAATAAGGAAATGAGCTAGGAAACAAGGAAAAAAGTAACAAGATAATAAGGAAACAAGGACACAGATTAACAAGATAACAAGGAAACGAGCTAAGAAACAAGGAAACAAGGTAACAAGATAATAAGGAAACAAGGACACAGAGTAACAAGATAACAAGGAAACAAGCTAGGAAACAAGGAAACAAAGTTACAAGTAAATAAGGAGATGAGCAAGGAAACAAAGTAAAAAGATAACAAGGAAACTAGCTAGGAAGCAAGGAAATAAAGTAACAAGATAAGTAGGAAATGAGCTAGGTAGTATAATAGGAAACCAGGAACAAAGTAACAAGATAATAAGGAAACAAGTAAAAAAGTAACAAGATAATAAGGGAACAAAGTAACAAGATAATTAGGAAACAAGGACACAGAGTAAAAAGATAACAAGGAATTGAGCTAGGAAACAAGGACACAAAATAACAAGATAATAAGGAAACGAGCTAGGAAACATGGAAACAAAATTACGAGTAAATAAGGAAACGAGCTAGGAAACATGGAAACAAAATTACGAGTAAATAAGGAAACGAGCTAGGAAACATGGAAACAAAATTACGAGTAAATAAGGAAATGAGCTAGGAAACATGGAAACAAAATTACGAGTAAATAAGGAAACGAGCTAGGAAAGGACATGAAACAAGGACATGGAAAGGAAATGAGGAGAAGAGCAAAGAAAGAAAATTTGGGAAACAAAAACGAAGACAAGAACACAAGAAGGGAAACAAGGTAGCGAGAAAGGAAACTAAGAAAGAAACAGAAACTTGGATACAAGGAAGAAAACTAAAAAATATGGATGAGGAAAGAAAGAAGGGAACAAGGAAATGAAAATGGAAACTGAGGAACAAGCACAGAGACTAGTAAACGAGGAAGGAAAATAGGAAATAAGGAGATTAGATGATAAGGAAATGTGATAGGAAATAAGGTAACAGAAAAGGAAGCTAGGACACAAGAAAGGACACATTACAAAAAAAACAAGAAGACTAGGAAACAAGGTATGAAGGAAGGGAACTAGGAAACAAGTTATCAAGCCAAAGGCTGGAAACGACGAAACGTGATGACGACATCATCTCAATCATCTCAATCATCTCATGAGATCTCGTGAGTCACGAAGGTTCATCATCGACGCTCGACCGTCTCGCTCACGGTGACGTCACTTCAAGAAAGAACGTCTCAGAGACGCCGCCATATTTTCAGTCCATGTTATCTTCACTGTCTGAGTGACACACTGAGGAGGTCAGAGATCAAACTGTGGTCGTCTGACCTCACCGCTCATGGCTACACACAAAACCTCTGTTGTCCATCCTGTCTGCACACATGAGACACAAACAACTCTTCGTGAAAACAGATCATATGAAAATGAAGGAGTTCAAGAAAGTTCAATAAAGTTCAATAAAGATAAATTAAGTTTAATAAAGATAAATATATGTAAAAAAATATATATAAAGTTAAACCAAGTTAAATAAGTGTAAAATAAGGATAAATATAACTAAATAAAGCTACATTTAGTTAAACAAAGATAAATATAGTTAAACAAGTTTAATTTTGATAAACTCAAGTTTCAAATCATGTTGCATTTTTCATCACATTAATTTAAATGGTTTATATTTAAATATATTATGTATATCCAGCAAGATTTTATTATAGAGGACGAGAGGATACAGTAAATTCCAGCTGATGTTTGGACATATTTTGATTTCAAAACAAATAAAAGTAGTTACGACTTCGTCAAGAGTCATGTGGTCTGTAAATACTACAACACCAGAGTCAAGTACTGGACAATACTACACATATATACTTGTTACTACACTATCACAACACCAGAGTCAAGTACTGGACAATACTACACATATATACTTGTTACTACACTATTACAACACCAGAGTCAAGTACTGGACAATACTACACATATATACTTGCTACTACACTATCACAACACCAGAGTCAAGTACTGGACAATACTACACATATATACTTGTTACTACACTATCACAACACCAGAGTCAAGTACTGGACAATACTACACATATATACTTGTTACTACACTATTACAACACCAGAGTCAAGTACTGGACAATACTACACATATATACTTGCTACTACACTATCACAACACCAGAGTCAAGTACTGGACAATACTACACATATATACTTGTTACTACACTATCACTGTATATCGTTGTATTTATACGTATCAACACAATCCTAAAAAAAAAACACTGAACATCTCAAGGCTTTTACACATTTTGACAAATCGATCTTAAAGTATTAAATTCTTCGACTTCTTTTCTCCTCACATGAACACAGTGTCCTTGAACGCATCATGTTCGTCGTCATTATTAAACTGAGAAACTCGTCAAGTGTTGCCAAACACTCTGAGCTGCAGCTTCAACATTAAACCTCTTTATTGAGTCATTAACCGTCGACCACAGAATCAAACTCGCTGTCGTTGCTTTTATCCACGAAGGAGGCGAAGCTTTGGCTGAGAATCTGTAGTGAAGTCACAAGAACTGGAGAAAGAAAAGTTTCACTGGTTACAAGAAGTTCATCAATGATACACACATGTGAAGGTAATGTTCCAGTCGTGAAGGTTTACGATTAAGTAAAGTAAAGTTTATTTGTAAAGATGTTTCCAGACCAGGGTCACAAAGCGCTTAAACAATCAAAACAATATTCAATAAACTAAATACTTAAAAGATCAAGATAACACAGAGACAAACACAAGAGTCTCAGAGAATCAAGGAAACAAATCAAAGGGTCTTGAGATGTTTCTTGAAGGAGTCAGTAGATCATCAAACACAGATGTTTCTTGAAGGAGTCAGTAGATCATCAAACACAGATGTTTCTTGAAGGAGTCAGTAGATCATCAAACACAGATGTTTCTTGAAGGAGTCAGTAGATCATCAAACACAGATGTTTCTTGAAGGAGTCAGTAGATCATCAAACACACATGTTTCTTGAAGGAGTCAGTAGATCATCAAACACAGATGTTTCTTGAAGGAGTCAGTAGATCATCAAACACAGATGTTTCTTGAAGGAGTCAGTAGATCATCAAACACAGATGTTTCTTGAAGGAGTCAGTAGATCATCAAACACAGATGTTTCTTGAAGGAGTCAGTAGATCATCAAACACAGATGTTTCTTGAAGGAGTCAGTAGATCATCAAACACAGATGTTTCTTGAAGGAGTCAGTAGATCATCAAACACAGATGTTTCTTGAAGGAGTCAGTAGATCATCAAACACAGATGTTTCTTGAAGGAGTCAGTAGATCATCAAACACAGATGTTTCTTGAAGGAGTCAGTAGATCATCAAACACACATGTTTCTTGAAGGAGTCAGTAGATCATCAAACACAGATGTTTCTTGAAGGAGTCAGTAGATCATCAAACACAGATGTTTCTTGAAGGAGTCAGTAGATCATCAAACACAGATGTTTCTTGAAGGAGTCAGTAGATCATCAAACACAGATGTTTCTTGAAGGAGTCAGTAGATCATCAAACACAGAGATGGTTCCAAAGCTTAGGAGCAACAGTCTGGAAGGATTTCTCTTACTTGAAAGCAGCTTTTTAGTTTTATTTTTTAAATGTATTGATTGAAGACACTTACAAATAATATAATTTTGAAAATGAAATTTAAATCTGAAGTTGAATATTTTCCAATAGTTTCCGAGTCCAATGAGAAGTTATAATAATCATTATTATAATTATTATTATCATAATAATCATTTTTATTCACAGAGTCGAAGTCAATTCAAGAGAAAATCTGGTTCGGAGTCCTCGTCCGGAGTCCTCGTCTGGAGTCCTCGTCCGGGGTCCTCGTCCGGGGTCCAAACCGGATTCCTCGTCCGGGGTCCTCGTCCGGATTCCTCGTCCAGGGTCCTCGTCCGGGGTCCTCGTCCGGGATCCTCTTCCAGGGTCCTCGTCCGGAGTCCTCGTCCAGGGTCCTTGTCCGGACCCTGCAGCGGAGCCTGAACCCGAGTGAGGTCGGTAGCTGTCCCGCCTCCGAACCAGTGAGCTTGATGAATCCTGCAGTCGTGGTTCAGCCTCCAGGAAAAAAGTCTTGGAAACTTTCTCAGATTTTAGCTCCAAAGTGGAAATTCTGTTGATGTTTCACGAGTCGAGCTTTAAAAGTTTTAGTTTTTCTTTCTGAACCTGAACCTGAACCTGAACCTGAACCTGCTCAAGAGTCTGAGAGTCTTTGCTTCTTCAGCTGCTGTTTATTTAACATCTTTTCATTCATTGTCTTCTTGAGGGCGAACGCCAGCCCGTGGATTACCCAGCATGCACTGGCAGGACGCAGAAGCTTGTTCGATCAAAGCAACTCAGATGCTGAGAACGTGCAGCGTGTTGTGCAGGCGAGTGTTTTAGAGTCTTTTGAGGAGTTACATCTGCCAAGGAGGTTATTCCTCGTTCTGTGGACTAATACTACAGAGCCTTTGTAGTATTAGTCCACAAGGCCTTGTGGAGTAATACTACAGAGCCTTGTGGAGTAATACTACAAAGCCTCGTGGAGAAATACTACAGAGCCCCGTGGAGTAATACTATAGAGCCTCGTGGAGAAATACTCCAGAGCCTCGTGGAGAAATACTACAGAGCCTCGTGGATTAATACTACTTAGCCTCGTGTAGAAATACTATAGAGCCTCGTGGAGAAATACTCCAGAGCCTCGTGGAGAAATACTACAGAGCCTCGTGGATTAATACTACTTAGCCTTGTGTAGAAATACTACACAGACTCACTGAGTAATACTACAGAGCCTCGTGGAGTAATACTACAGAGCCTTGTGGAGAAATACTACAGAGCCTCGTGGATTAATACTACAGTGCCTCGTGGAGAAATACTACAGAGCCTCTCGGAGAAATACTACGGAGCATTGTGAAGTAATACTACAGAGCCTTGCAAAGTAATACTACAGAGCCTCACGGAGAAATACTACAGAGCCTTAAGAAGTAATACTACAGAGCCTTGTGGAGAAATACTACATATTCTCGTGGATAAATACTACAGAGCCTCACAGAGTAATACTACAGAGCCTCGTGGAGAAATACTTCACAGACTCATAGAGAAATACTACAGATTCTTGTGGAGTAACACTACAGAGCCTCGCGGAGAAATACTACGGGGCCTCACGGAGTAATACTACGGAGCCTCACAGAGTAGTACCAAGAACCTTGCGGTTTAATACTATAAAACCTCAGAACCTTGCAGGGTAAAACTATGGAACTTCACGTGGTAATACTAGTAAACCTTGCGGTGCAATACTTTGGAGTCTAGTGAAGTATTGATTTGATTGTTCAAGCGCTTTGTGACCCTGGTCTAGAAAGGCGCTTCACAAATAACTATTATTTACTTACTTACTCACATCATCAGGCAGTAATGCTTGAAACCTTGGGGTGTCATACTACAGATACGCAGTAGTATAAGTAAACCTTGGGACGTAATACTTCAGAGCCCCAGGAATGTTTTGAAGGATGTGTCACTGTGAAGAGCGAGTCATCATGAGCATAAAATAAATAAACTGGTCATTAATAAAACACGGAGCAACAACATGTTTCAAAGTGTTAGAAAGTACTGCTAGAGGCTTCTGAGCGCAGGAGTATGACCTTACAAAGTTCCTGACGTGCTTCGACAAACGATCGCTCGAGAAAAAAATTATTTGGGAAGAAAAAATCCAATTAACGTTGGAAGGAGCTGCTGGCGCTGCAGGGCTGAGATCTCTGAGCGCGTTTGTTAATATTATTGTTTTTTTGTTTCCGTCTCCAGGCAATTACTGTTCAACGGCACGAGTTCTACGTCGTCGAGTCGCTGCACGACCCAGACTCTGATGCTCGTGGTAACATCACCGGGAGGTTCCTCTGAACACTGACCTCACACACTCGACACACTGACCTCACACACTCGACACACTGACCTCACACACTCGACACACTGACCTCACACACTCGACACACTGACGTCACACACACATCACTGCGTACAGGAAGAGGCGTGAGAGTGAGACAGGAACAGGGTTCTAACAGGACCAGGACACACCACGTGTCTGTCATCAGATGTTCCAGAGAAAAGAATCTGGAATCCATAGAATGAGATCCTGGCTGGTGTGTCAGGGAAGGGCAGATGAAAGAAAACATGTATTGACAAGACGCACCATCTCACGATCCAACAAGTAGGAGCATTTTTAACACAACTAGAGAGAGTTGCTGGTTCTATTCCGCAGCAGGATGTAGTTTTAGAAGGTCGTGATGAGAAGAAGTGTCTCGGACAACAGTGTTGGTTCATTCAAAGAACCTAACTTGGGTATTGAAGGAATGCATGTACTTTTGACATGAAGGACGTCTGGAGCTCGTAAACATTTGAAGGTTGTGATGAATAGATGTTCTGGACTGTTTAGAGGAGTCAGTGTAGGAGTCTTGAAAGTATCATCATGATAGTAGAGTATTATTACTATACAGTTATACTACAGTATCATCATGGTAGTGATTAGAGAATCATTAATATACAGTTATTGAACTATCATCATGATAAAGTCAATAAAGTATCATGAAAAATACTCTAATTACTATCATGATGATATTTTAATGACTTTATTATGATGATTTCAATAAAGTATCATCATAATAAAGTCAATAAAGTATCATCATAATAAAGTCAACAAAGTATCATCATGATAAAGTCAATAAAGTATCATCATGATAAAGTAATTAAAGTATCATCATAATAAAGTCAATAAAGTATCATCATGATAAAGTCATTAAAGTATCATCATAATAAAGTCAATAAAGTATCATCATAATAAAGTCAATAAAGTATCATCATGATAAAGTAATTAAAGTATCATCATAATAAAGTCAATAAAGTATCATCATAATAAAGTCATTAAAGTATCATCATAATAAAGTCAATAAAGTATCATCATAATAAAGTCAACAAAGTATCATCATGATAAAGTCAATAAAGTATCATCATGATAAAGTAATTAAAGTATCATCATAATAAAGTCAATAAAGTATCATCATGATAAAGTCATTAAAGTATCATCATAATAAAGTCAATAAAGTATCATCATAATAAAGTCAATAAAGTATCATCATGATAAAGTAATTAAAGTATCATCATAATAAAGTCAATAAAGTATCATCATGATAAAGTCATTAAAGTATCATCATAATAAAGTCAATAAAGTATCATCATAATAAAGTCATTAAAGTATCATCATAATAAAGTCAATAAAGTATCATCATAATAAAGTCAATAAAGTATCATCATAATAAAGTCAATAAAGTATCATCATAATAAAGTCATTAAAGTATCATCAAAATAAAGTCAATAAAGTATCATCATAATAGTAATGAGAGTATCATTACAATACAGTTATTAAAGTATCATCATGATACAACTATTATAATTACAATTATTATATTGATAATAGTAATAATAATAAAATAATATTAACAATAGTGATGATAATAATAATAATTATTATTAATATAATAATAATAATAATAATAATAATAAAGATGATGACAATTATAATAATAATAATGATGATAAAAAAGATGATAATAACAATGGTGATAATAATAATAATAATAATAATTAACATTATTATAATAATAATAACAATATAAAGATGATAATAATAATAATACTGGAGATGATGATAATGATAATAATAATACTAAAAATAATAATAATAATAATTATGATAATAAAGATGATGATGATATTGATAGTAATGATAATATTAATGTTAATAATTAGGGATATTATGATGATATTATGATGATAATATTGATTAATGACAATATTAATAAGGGTTATAATATTGTTAAGGGTTGAGATGGCGCCGACAGGACGGCAGCTTTAACAGCAGCTCCGAGTCTGGGTGGATAAAACTGCTGCTCTTTATAAAAAAGGGCGGAGTAGAATCTACCTGCTCCGGAGGTTGAGGTCGTTTGTTGTCCAGGGGTCACTCCTGAAGTCATTCTATGACTCAGTAGTGGCCTCTGCCATCTTCAACGGTGTGGTCTGCTGGGGGAGCAGCACGACAGCAAAGGATAGGGCTAAACTGGACAGCCTTATTAAGAAGGCCGCTTACGTCCTAGGGCGCCCCCTGGATCCTGTGGAGGAAGTGACTGGGAGGAGGATACAGAGCAAGCTGGGCTCCATGAGGAAGAACTTATCTCACCCTCTCCAGCACACACTGAGGGCATTGAGGAGCTCCATCAGTGATAGGATGCTCCATCCCAGGTGTGTGAGGGAGAGGTACTGCAGGTCCTTCCTCCCTGCTGCCATCAGACTCCACAACAAGAACACACCAAGATAACTATTTAACTGCACCTTTCTTGTTATTTTTGTAAATATGATTGTGTATATAATATAGTGCAGATTTATTTTGTATTCTATTTAGATTTGTTTTTTCTTTTTATTATTTTATTCCTGGGTGTTTTATTTTTTTGGTATATTGCTGTTGTTAAACCGAATTTCCCCTCGCGGTACAAATAAAAGGATTCTGATTCTGATAATTATTATTATTGTGGTTCTGTGGCCCCTGAGGGCCTGTTCATTGAGAAGCACTTGTTGGATTCTCTGATGTTTTCAACTTGTTTCACTGAAGTTTAAACTCATTTAATATTTGTGTTTATTCTGCAACTCGAGCTCCGGCGAGGATCATTGCCCAGCATTCACATTCTGACACCAGAGCCAAGGACACGAGCGCGCGCACGAGCACGCGCACTGACATAATCTCGCACGAATCCGAAACGCGCCGCTCGAGGGGGGGGGGGGCTTGTTTGCGGGGTCCGGACGAGGCGGAGGGGCGGAGGGGCGGGGGGTCAGGGGGGCGGGGTCACGGCGCTATAAATCTGTGCGCGTGGGCTCGTGCGCTCGCGCGGCGTCAGAGTCGCTGGTGCGCGCGAGGCTCGTGAGTCGCGAGCAGAGAATGAACGAGACACGCACGCGTCGTGTTCGCGGGACTTAACATGCGGATCTACTGGGATCTTTACGCTCAGAGGCGCGTCCACAGACCGAGGGTCTGGATCGGGATCCGAACCTGAGACTCTGGATCCGAACCTGAGACTCTGGATCCGAACCTGAGACTCTGGATCCGAACCTGAGACTCTGGATCCGAACCTTGGACTTCAGCAGAAACACACCTGCGCGCGCGCTTTTATTTTCATGGACTTTTGGGATTTTTATTGAAAATAAATGACTTTGGATTTAAGAAGAAACAGCGAGAGTTCAAGGTCTGCAGGGACCGAGTTTGAAGTGAGTCTCAGAACTTTATTGATTTGGTTTAAAGAACACTTTGATTTTCTGATGACAAATTAAAATAAGGTTTTTATTGAAGTCTTTAAACCTCCGGAACTTGTTACCTGCGCAGAAGTGATGCGTTCAGGAGCAGAAACATCAGCAAAACTATTATGACGATAAAGTTATTTGTTCTTCATGCATTTGTTCATTTTATTTTAACGAGTGAAATCATAATTAATTGCATTTTTAAAGTGTTTTTCTGTCGTAAAGTCACGCGCGTCAACGTGGATTTTGGCCAAAGATCGACAAGATGATAAAAACATTTCGTCACTAAAAAAAACACATATTTGAAGTATTTTCTCTCGCGACCTTCAGATGCTTGAGTTCGTGATTTACGATGAATCCTGAGATGACGTCACGAGTGTTTCTCTCGTAAAAGAGAAACGAAGAGAAAATACATTTTTGAAGATGTTGAAATGTTTCACAAACAAGAGAACCGGTACTGACCCAGAACTGTGAGTCCGGTACTGACCCAGAACTGTGAGCCCGGTACTGAACCAGAACTGTGAGCCCGGTACTGACCCAGAACTGTGAGCCCGGTACTGAACCAGAACTGTGAGCCCGGTACTGACCCAGAACTGTGAGCCCGGTACTGAACCAGAACTGTGAGCCCGGTACTGACCCAGAACTGTGAGCCCGGTACTGACCCAGAACTGTGAGCCCGGTACTGACCCAGAACTGTGAGCCCGGTACTGACCCAGAGCTGTGAGTCCAGTACTGACCCAGAGCTGTGAGTCCAGTACTGACCCAGAACTGTGAGTCCAGTACTGACCCAGAGCTGTGAGTCCAGTACTGATCCAGAACTGTGAGTCCGGTACTGACCCAGAACTGTGAGTCCGGTACTGACCCAGAACTGTGAGCCCGGTACTGACCCAGAACTGTGAGCCCGGTACTGACCCAGAGCTGTGAGCCCGGTACTGACCCAGAACTGTGAGTCCAGTACTGACCCAGAGCTGTGAGTCCAGTACTGATCCAGAACTGTGAGTCCAGTACTGACCCAGAACTGTGAGTCCAGTACTGACCCAGAGCTGTGAGTCCGGTACTGACCCAGAGCTGTGAGTCCGGTACTGACCCAGAGCTGTGAGTCCAGTACTGACCCAGAGCTGTGAGTCCAGTACTGACCCAGAGCTGTGAGTCCAGTACTGACCCAGAGCTGTGAGTCCAGTACTGACCCAGAACTGTGAGTCCAGTACTGACCCAGAGCTGTGAGTCCAGTACTGACCCAGAGCTGTGAGTCCAGTACTGACCCAGAACTGTGAGCCCAGTACTGACCCAGAGCTGTGAGTCCGGTACTGACCCAGAGCTGTGAGTCCGGTACTGACCCAGAGCTGTGAGTCCAGTACTGACCCAGAACTGTGAGTCCGGTACTGACCCAGAGCTGTGAGTCCAGTACTGACCCAGAACTGTGAGTCCAGTACTGACCCAGAGCTGTGAGTCCAGTACTGACCCAGAACTGTGAGCCCAGTACTGACCCAGAGCTGTGAGTCCGGTACTGACCCAGAGCTGTGAGTCCAGTACTGACCCAGAACTGTGAGTCCGGTACTGACCCAGAGCTGTGAGTCCAGTACTGACCCAGAACTGTGAGCCCGGTACTGACCCAGAACTGTGAGTCCAGTACTGACCCAGAACTGTGAGTCCAGTACTGACCCAGAGCTGTGAGTCCAGTACTGACCCAGAACTGTGAGCCCAGTACTGACCCAGAGCTGTGAGTCCAGTACTGACCCAGAGCTGTGAGTCCAGTACTGACCCAGAGCTGTGAGTCCAGTACTGACCCAGAACTGTGAGCCCAGTACTGACCCAGAGCTGTGAGTCCAGTACTGACCCAGAGCTGTGAGTCCGGTACTGACCCAGAGCTGTGAGTCCAGTACTGACCCAGAACTGTGAGTCCGGTACTGACCCAGAGCTGTGAGTCCAGTACTGACCCAGAACTGTGAGCCCGGTACTGACCCAGAACTGTGAGTCCAGTACTGACCCAGAACTGTGAGTCCAGTACTGACCCAGAGCTGTGAGTCCGGTACTGACCCAGAGCTGTGAGTCCAGTACTGACCCAGAGCTGTGAGCCCAGTACTGACCCAGAACTGTGAGTCCGGTACTGACCCAGAGCTGTGAGTCCAGTACTGACCCAGAACTGTGAGCCCGGTACTGACCCAGAACTGTGAGTCCAGTACTGACCCAGAACTGTGAGTCCAGTACTGACACTGACCCAGAACTGTGAGCCCAGTACTGACCCAGAACTGTGAGTCCAGTACTGACCCAGAGCTGTGAGTCCAGTACTGACCCAGAACTGTGAGTCCAGTACTGACCCAGAGCTGTGAGTCCAGTACTGACCCAGAACTGTGAGTCCAGTACTGACCCAGAGCTGTGAGTCCAGTACTGACCCAGAACTGTGAGCCCAGTACTGACCCAGAGCTGTGAGTCCAGTACTGACCCAGAGCTGTGAGTCCAGTACTGACCCAGAGCTGTGAGTCCAGTACTGACCCAGAACTGTGAGCCCGGTACTGACCCAGAGCTGTGAGTCCAGTACTGACCCAGAACTGTGAGCCCGGTACTGACCCAGTATTTCCCGTGAAGGTTCAGACTGAACATCAGTCACGTGACTCACATGAAAAGAGTTGAATGTTTAAAACATTTTTATCTTCAGAGACTGAAGCTTCGTGTCGTCATTACAAGAAGATAAATAAACACAAACATCCAGGATCTAGTGTTTGTCAACATTTATGTTTGTGTAGATGATTGTGTAGATGATTGTGTAGATGGTTGTGTAGATGGTTGTGTAGATGGTTGTGTAGATGATTGTGTAGATGATTGTGTAGATGGTTGTGTAGATGATTGTGTAGATGGTTGTGTAGATGATTGTGTAGATGGTTGTGTAGATGATTGTGTAGATGGTTGTGTAGATGATTGTGTAGATGGTTGTGTAGATGATTGTGTAGATGATTTTGAAGATGATTGTGTAGATGATTGTGTAGATGGTTGTGTAGATGATTGTGTAGATGATTTTGAAGATGATTGTGTAGATGATTGTGTAGATGATTTTGAAGATGATTGTGTAGATGATTGTGTAGATGATTGTGTGGTTTTATTGTTGATGAGCAGAAACATCACTTCATCGGAACTAACCTTCAATCTCATCTCGTTCTTTACGTCACTTTCAGTAGATTTTTATTTTAAAGTTGTTCACGTTTGTTAAAATATTTATTGTTTTTGTTTTTATACGTCATGAACATATTCGTTTTAACTTTAATCAAACAATTTTCAACTTTAATCAAACAATTTTCAACTTTAATCAAACAATTTTCAACTATAATTGAACGTAAAATTATGATAAATATGTTTAATCGTGAAAACAAAAAAGCATCTAAAAATGAAAAGAATATTATAAACTTGTATTAAATAACTAAATAAAATGAAATGTTTGTGAAAAATGTCATTAATCTAAAGTTTAAAGTCAGTTTTTTTTAATGAAATAATAATAATATAATAGTAATAATAATAATAATAGAACAATAGTAATAATAATAATAGTAATGATATAATAATAATAATAGTAATAATAATAATAATAATAACATAATAATATATTAATAATAGTAATAATAATAACAAAATAATAAGAGTAATAACAATTATTATAATAGTAATAGAAATAATAATAATAATTATAATATAATTAATATAATAATAATAATAATAATAATAATAACAATAATATAAATAATAATAATAGTAATAATAGTAATAATAATAATATAATAGTAATAGAAATAATAATAATAATATAATGACCCTCACTGACGTGTCCTTCTTCCCACAGGTTTCTTCACAGGAACTGAGTCTAAGATGAAGTTATGGGATGTCGCTGCCATGTGTTTGTTGCTCCTGAGCTCTGTAGCCTCGAGGCCTCTGTCCCTGAAACGTCACAACAAGAGCTTCTTCTCCAGTGATTCTGAGTCTGTGGAGGACGAGACGCTTCAGGACCTCAGTCTGCAGGAGACGTCCCTGCAAGACCCAGGTGAGCAGATGGAGACACACAAGGTCACGCAGAGGACTCAGTATATGGAGTAGATCACTGGAGTAGATCAAGAGAGTAGATCCATGGAGTAGATCCATGGAGTAGATCAACGGAGTAGATCAAGGGAGTAGATCAAGGGAGTAGATCCATGGAGTAGATCAACGGAGTAGATCAAGGGAGTAGATCAATGAAGTAGATTATTGGGGTAGATCAATGGAGTCGATAATGGAGTAGATCAATAGAGTAGATCAACGGAGTAGATCAATGAAGTAGATTAATGGAGTAGATCAATGGAGTAGATCAATGGAGTAGATTATTGGAGTAGATCCATGGAGTAGATTATTGGAGTAGATCCATGGAGTAGATTATTGGAGTAGATCAGTGGAGTAGATCAACGCAGTAGATCCATGGAGTAGATCAATGGAGTAGATCAACGCAGTAGATCAACGGAGTAGATCCATGGAGTAGATCAGTGGAGTAGATCAACGCAGTAGATCAACGCAGTAGATCAGTGGAGTAGATCAGTGGAGTAGATCAACGCAGTAGATCAACGCAGTAGATCAGTGGAGTAGATCAGTGGAGTAGATCAACGCAGTAGATCAGTGGAGTAGATCAGTGGAGTAGATCAAGGGAGTAGATCAATGGAGTAGATCAACGCAGTAGATCAACGCAGTAGATCAGTGGAGTAGATCAGTGGAGTAGATCAAGGGAGTAGATCAACGCAGTAGATCAGTGGAGTAGATCAGTGGAGTAGATCAGTGGAGTAGATCAACGCAGTAGATCAACGCAGTAGATCAGTGGAGTAGATCAGTGGAGTAGATCAAGGGAGTAGATCAACGCAGTAGATCAGTGGAGTAGATCAGTGGAGTAGATCAAGGGAGTAGATCAACGCAGTAGATCAGTGGAGTAGATCAGTGGAGTAGATCAACGCAGTAGATCAACGCAGTAGATCAGTGGAGTAGATCAGTGGAGTAGATCAAGGGAGTAGATCAATGGAGTAGATCAACGTAGTAGATCAACGCAGTAGATCCATGGAGTAGATCAGTGGAGTAGATTATTGGAGTAGATCAATGGAGTAGATCCATGGAGTAGATCAGTGGAGTAGATTATTGGAGTAGATCAATGGAGTAGATCAAGTACTTCCTCACGGGGCCACATTGATAAAGTCAAAGGGCCACAAAAATAATATATGACAATAACTCACAAGTAAATGTTCTAAATTCTATATTTTTCTGTCTTGTGTTTAGTGTTACAAAGAAATATATAACAAGACAAACACATGAGAGTAAGATAATAAGAAAAGGTTCTACACATATAAATATTAGTGTAGAGTTTGTAGATATGTATCACGATACAAGGATACGAAATACAGCGATATAAAGTGATAGTGTAGTAACAAGTATATATGTGTAGTATTGTCCAGTACTTGACTCTGGTATTGTGATAGTGTAGTAACAAGTATATATGTGTAGTATTGTCCAGTACTTGACTCTGGTGTTGTGATAGAGTAGTAACAAGTATATATGTGTAGTATTGTCCAGTACTTGACTCTGGTGTTGTGATACTGTGGTAACAAGGATATATGTGTAGTACTGTCGATAACTCGACTCTGGTGTTGTGATACTGTAGTAACAAGGATCTATGTGTAGTATTGTCGAGTACTTGACTCTGGTGTTGTGATAGTGGAGTAACAACGATATATGTGTAGTATTGTAGAGTACTTGACTTTGGTGTTGTGATACTGTAGTAACAAGGATATATGTGTAGTATTGTCGAGTACTTGACTCTGGTGTTGTGATAGTGGAGTAACAAGTATATATATGTGAAGTATTGTCCAGTACTAGTCTCTGGTGTTGTGATAGTGTAGTAACAAGGATATATGTGTAGTATTGTTCAGTACTTGACTCTGGTGTTGTGATAGTGTAGTAACAAGTATATATGTGTAGTATTGTGGAGTGCTTGACTCTGGTGTTGTGATAGTGTAGTAACAAGTATATATGTGTAGTATTGTCCAGTACTTGACTCTGGTGTTGTGATAGTGTAGTAACAAGTATATATGTGTAGTATTGTCCAGTACTTGACTCTGGTGTTGTGATAGTGGAGTAACAAGTATATATGTGTAGTATTGTCCAGTACTAGTCTCTGGTGTTGTGATAGTGTAGTAACAAGGATATATGTGTAGTATTGTTCAGTACTTGACTCTGGTGTTGTGATAGTGTAGTAACAAGTATATATATGTGTAGTATTGTCCAGTACTTGACTCTGGTGTTGTGATAGTGTAGTAACAAGTATATATGTGTAGTATTGTCCAGTACTTGACTCTGGTGTTGTGATAGTGTAGTAACAAGTATATATGTGTAGTATTGTCCAGTACTTGACTCTGGTGTTGTGATAGTGTAGTAACAAGGATATATGTGTAGTATTGTCCAGTACTAGTCTCTGGTGTTGTGATAGTGTAGTATCAAGTATATATGTGTAGTATTGTCCAGTACTTGACTCTGGTGTTGTAGTATTTACAGACCACATGACTCTTGACGAAGTCGTAACTGCTTTCATTTGTTTTCAAACCAAAATATGTCCGAACATCAGCTTTAAAAGCTGCTGTAGTCACTGTATCCTCCTGTCCTCAGTCATCACTGTATCCTCCTGTCCTCAGTCATCACTGTATCCTCTTGTCCTCAGTCATCACTGGGATTCAACTCTTCCTTTAGTTGCGGAGTACGTAACGACTGTTTCCATCTAGAGGCCAGAAGTTTTAATTGTAACCAAACGCAGTGAATATTTAAATGTACATTTTTAATAATATCAAAAATTATAAAAAAAGAAAAAATATTTGATCGTATCTTAATTTATTGAAATATATACCATCCAATAATATTATGTGAAGGTCACTACTGGACACAGTATCATGATTAAAATACTTCAGTGTTTGGATATTTTCAAATACTTCTAATAAAACACGTAACTCGTCTCGGATCCAAGTTCTTTAACCTTCAGACGACGGATCTTATCTGAGCCGCGGGTGAAGAATCCTCTGATATCTTATCTTATCTTATCTCAGGAAGATTCTAATGCCTTCTTTATCTTCCTCGGCCTGAAAGACTTTCTCACAGAACGTCGAGTGTTTATGAGAGTCTGGCAGGAATGTTTCTGTTTGGAAGACGCTGCATAAGGAACGGAACATTTGAGGCGAATGTTTGTGGCGTCAGTGACTCGATCAGTGACTCGATCAGTGACTCACCAGGAGGAGAAGGGTTTCCTAAGTTTGTCGTCACCGTTGTGTCGTTGTGTAGTTGTTGTGTAGTTGTGTAGTTGTTGCTTCAGATGCTGCGACTCGTCGCCGGTTCACTTACGAAGAGATTCGTCAGGAAAACACGAGAAAGTTGGAGATAAACATCATTATTTAATGAAACGGTTCACGAAGTCTCTACACGAGGTCTGGGGTTCGAATCCTGCCGAGTCCTTGAACCTGAATAATCCTCGGGTTAGAAACATACAACAAAAACTCTACAGTTTTGTTTCTAAACGACACAATGACTTAAAACATTTGTTTTAATTGTTTAAATGAGAAGAAAATTAAAAAAAAATAATAATCAGAAAAAACTTAAGTTCAAGTTAAGTTTTCTTGTTGAGAAATAAGTTTAATACGTTTTTTTCTTAAACACTAAAACTATCAAAGTTCTCTTTAAAAAAAAGCATTTTTATAAGAAGCAGAAACATCACAAAAAGTAAAGTATTTCTAGTTCAAAACCAAAAATCCAAGTATTAAAGAAAAATACTCTTGTTTAAATTTAACAAATAATTTTGTCCAGAGCGACTCACAACTTTTCATACACGCAGTCACACACTGGCGGCAGTAGGCTGCGACGCAGAGTGTGAAAGCTCAGCAGGAGGATACACGTCTTGCTCAAGGACACGACGACACAATGGTATCCAGAGCTGGGATTGAACCCATGACTCGTCGAAGCAACAAACCGAGCGTTTCTGATGTCGTTTCTTATTTTCTGTCATCAACTGGCAGATGAATCAAATCGACGCATTTTGAGCCGAGATATTTAATAGTATTCTGGGTCAGTGTGTTACACAGGGAGAGAGGAAGGGGAGTCACTGGAAAGCTCACCAGTAGAGGTGTGAGAAAAATATCAGTACAGTGATATATCTCAATACTTTTTTTTTACGATATTGTATATATTTATTAATTTGTTTATTTTTGGCTTTCAGATCATATTTTATTTCTACCATTGTACTTTTATATTTTGATCAAGTGTATTTAAAGTGTATTTTAATTTTTACAACTTACATGAAAACATTCAATGGGTTTGTTCATATTTGTGTTACTATTAAAACTTCTGGCCTCTAGATGGCAGCAGTTGTTATGTCCTCCACAGCTAAAGGAAGAATGATGACTGAGGACGAGAGGATACAGTGAGTCCAGCAGCTTTTAATGCTGATGTTTGGACATATTTTGATTTGAAAACAAATGAAAGTAGTTATGACTTCATGTGGTCTGTAAATACTACAACACCAGAGTCAAGTACTGGACAATACTACACATATATATACTAGTTACTACACTATCACAACACCAGAGTCAAGTACTGGACAATACTACACATATATACTTGTTACTACACTATCACAACACCAGAGTCAAGTACTGGACAATACTACACATATATACTTGTTGCTACACTATCACAACACCAGAGTCAAGTACTGGACAATACTACACATATATATACTAGTTACTACACTATCACAACACCAGAGTCAAGTACTGGACAATACTACACATATATACTTGTTGCTACACTATCACAACACCAGAGTCAAGTACTGGACAATACTACACATATATACTTGTTACTACACTATCACAACACCAGAGTCAAGTACTGGACAATACTACACATATATACTTGTTACTACACTATCACAACACCAGAGTCAAGTACTGGACAATACTACACATATATACTTGTTGCTACACTATCACAACACCAGAGTCAAGTACTGGACAATA
>NC_141822.1:3953082-3963082 GCF_982586985.1 Callionymus lyra | reverse complement strand
GGATGGATGGATGGATGGATGGATGGATGGATGGATGGATGGATGGATGGATGGATGGATGGATGGATGGATGGATGGATGGATGGATGGATGGATGGATGGATGGATGGATGGATGGATGGATGGATGGATGGATGGATGGATGGATGGATGGATGGATGGATGGATGGATGGATGGATGGATGGATGGATGGATGGATGGATGGATGGATGGATGGATGGATGGATGGATGGATGGATGGATGGATGGATGGATGGATGGATGGATGGATGGATGGATGGATGGATGGATGGATGGATGGATGGATGGATGGATGGATGGATGGATGGATGGATGGATGGATGGATGGATGGATGGATGGATGGATGGATGGATGGATGGATGGATGGATGGATGGATGGATGGATGGATGGATGGATGGATGGATGGATGGATGGATGGATGGATGGATGGATGGATGGATGGATGGATGGATGGATGGATGGATGGATGGATGGATGGATGGATGGATGGATGGATGGATGGATGGATGGATGGATGGATGGATGGATGGATGGATGGATGGATGGATGGATGGATGGATGGATGGATGGATGGATGGATGGATGGATGGATGGATGGATGGATGGATGGATGGATGGATGGATGGATGGATGGATGGATGGATGGATGGATGGATGGATGGATGGATGGATGGATGGATGGATGGATGGATGGATGGATGGATGGATGGATGGATGGATGGATGGATGGATGGATGGATGGATGGATGGATGGATGGATGGATGGATGGATGGATGGATGGATGGATGGATGGATGGATGGATGGATGGATGGATGGATGGATGGATGGATGGAAATGTTAACAGAAGGAAAAGAGAAAGTACCGTATTTCCCTGCACTATAAGGTGCACTTAAAAGCCTTTAATTTGATCAAAAAGTGACGTCTTATGTATGAACATTACCTGGTGAGTGACTTGTTTACAAACACCTTCATGACTCTGCGCCGACACGCCGTGGGCGGGATTATGTCATTGCGTCATCACGAGGTGGGAATAATGACGCACGTCACATCATGGCGGACGGCTATGGAGTGAGATTACTGCCACCAGTTTGAGCGAGTGTGTCTTGGTTGTTGTACACTCAAAATCCCTCTGCTGCTCAACCAGTCATACAGGCACGTTCAACATGTCTTGCGCTCAACTTAACTGCTGCTCAACACCAGTCTCACGCGCTGCTGCTTGAAGACTTTTAAACATCATTTGAACATCGTTACCATGGGAGTGAACAGAGTTGTCAGACTCTTGATAAAGTTTGACTTTATCTGACTGTTTTGTTGACGTTCCCTTTAGCTCAGCTTTATCTAGTGGATGATAACACAACCCCAGTCAAACGTTTGTATCTTTTATTCTATGCACCTTATAATCCGGTGCAAACTATTTATGAAAACACTTCTAAAATATGCCATTCATTGAAGGTGCGCCTTATAATCCAGTGAAACCTAATAGTGCCGAAAATACAGTATGTAAATGAAAGATTTCATGCAAATCTGTCTGTGTGAAATTTGTACACCTTTGTTATAGAGTTGAGCCATAAAAACACTTTCTGATGAAAACAGTGAGAAAACGTGAAGTAAATAATGTTTAAAAATACATCAGTGACTATTTCACAGGCGTCACCAAAGATCAAAGTCATCAAACCTTTTTGGAATTAAAGTGTCGTGTTTTATGGACAATGACTTGTAGTTCTTTGATGTGGACGAGGATTCTTCCATCTCTGGGACACAAAGTAGACTTTACATCGTTACTTCAGGTTCTCAGTAGAGTAGACATGGAATGTTTACTTCAGGTTCTCAGTAGAGTAGACATTGAATGTTTACTTCAGGTTCTCAGTAGAGTAGACATTGAATGTTTACTTCAGGTTCTCAGTAGAGTAGACATTGAATGTTTACTTCAGGTTCTCAGTAGAGTAGACATGGAATGTTTACTTCAGGTTCTCAGTAGAGTAGACATTGAATGTTTACTTCAGGTTCTCAGTAGACATTGAATGTTTACTTCAGGTTCTCAGTAGAGTAGACATTGAATGTTTACTTCAGGTTCTCAGTAGACATCGAATGTTTACTTCAGGTTCTCAGTAGAGTAGACATCGAATGTTTACTTCAGGTTCTCAGTAGACATCGAATGTTTACTTCAGGTTCTCAGTAGACATCGAATGTTTACTTCAGGTTCTCAGTAGAGTAGACATCAAATGTTTACTTCAGGTTCTCAGTAGAGTAGACATCGAATGTTTACTTCAGGTTCTCAGTAGAGTAGACACTGAATGTTTACTTCAGGTTCTCAGTAGCGTAGACATCGAATGTTTACTTCAGGTTCTCAGTAGAGTAGACATCAAATGTTTACTTCAGGTTCTCAGTAGACATCGAATGTTTACTTCAGGTTCTCAGTAGAGTAGACATCGAATGTTTACTCCAGGTTCTCAGTAGAGTAGACATCGAATGTTTACTTCAGGTTCTCAGTAGAGTAGACACTGAATGTTTACTTCAGGTTCTCAGTAGCGTAGACATCGAATGTTTACTTCAGGTTCTCAGTAGACATTGAATGTTTACTTCAGGTTCTAGGTAGACATTGAATGTTTACTTCAGGTTCTCAGTAGACATTGAATGTTTACTTCAGGTTCTCAGTAGAGTAGACATTGAATGTTTACTTCAGGTTCTCAGTAGAGTAGACATTGAATGTTTACTTCAGGTTCTCAGTAGAGTAGACATTGAATGTTTACTTCAGGTTCTCAGTAGAGTAGACATTGAATGTTTACTTCAGGTTCTCAGTAGACATTGAATGTTTACTTCAGGTTCTCAGTAGAGTAGACATTGGATGTTTACTTCAGGTTCTCAGTAGAGTAGACATCGAATGTTTACTTCAGGTTCTCAGTAGAGTAGACATTGAATGTTTACTTCAGGTTCTCAGTAGAGTAGACATCGAATGTTTACTTCAGGTTCTCAGTAGAGTAGACATCGAATGTTTACTTCAGGTTCTCAGTAGAGTAGACATCGAATGTTTACTTCAGGTTCTCAGTAGAGTAGACATCAAATGTTTACTTCAGGTTCTCAGTAGACATCGAATGTTTACTTCAGGTCCTCAGTAGAGTAGACATCGAATGTTTACTTCAGGTTCTCAGTAGAGTAGACACTGAATGTTTACTTCAGGTTCTCAGTAGCGTAGACATCGAATGTTTACTTCAGGTTCTCAGTAGCGTAGACATCGAATGTTTACTTCAGGTTCTCAGTAGAGTAGACATCGAATGTTTACTTCAGGTTCTCAGTAGAGTAGACATCGAATGTTTACTTCAGGTTCTCAGTAGACATCGAATGTTTACTTCAGGTTCTCAGTAGAGTAGACATCGAATGTTTACTTCAGGTTCTCAGTAGAGTAGACATCAAATGTTTACTTCAGGTTCTCAGTAGACATTGAATGTTTACTTCAGGTTCTCAGTAGACATCGAATGTTTACTTCAGGTTCTCAGTAGACATTGAATGTTTACTTCAGGTTCTCAGTAGACATTGAATGTTTACTTCAGGTTCTCAGTAGACATTGAATGTTTACTTCAGGTTCTCAGTAGAGTAGACATCGAATGTTTACTTCAGGTTCTCAGTAGCGTAGACATCGAATGTTTACTTCAGGTTCTCAGTAGACATCGAATGTTTACTTCAGGTTCTCAGTAGACATCGAATGTTTACTTCAGGTTCTCAGTAGACATCGAATGTTTACTTCAGGTTCTCAGTAGAGTAGACATTGAATGTTTACATCAGGTTCTCATTGTTCTCCTGAAGAACGTCTGAGATCCTGGACTCACAACTCTCTCTCCGTCCTCCAGACGACATGGCGGCTCCGTATCCAGAGCAGTTCGAAGACGTGATGGATTTCATCGAGGCCACCATCGGACGACTCAAGAGGTCGTCCGAGACCGGCGGTCACTCCAAGGGCCGGCGAGAGCAGCGTCAGAGAGGAGGAGCAGCAAACACCAGGGACTCCAGGGGAGAGGTCAGAGGTCGCGGCGACAAGAGGCGGAGTCGGAGGAAAGGGGGCCGAGGCCGGGACAGGATATCGGTGCAGAGCCGCGGGTGCCTCCTGAAGGAGGTCCACCTCAACGTCACGGACCTGGGTCTGGGCTACCAGACCAAGGAGGAGCTGATCTTCCGCTACTGCAGCGGCCCCTGCGCCGAGGCCGAGACCAACTACGACAAGATCCTCAACAACCTGACGCACAACAGGAAGCTGGTGAAGGACAAGCCGTCGCGCACCTGCTGCCGACCCGTCGCCTTCGACGACGACCTGTCCTTCCTGGACGACAACGTGGTCTATCACACGCTGAAGAAACACTCGGCGCGACGGTGCGCCTGCGTCTGAGGGACCCGGGCCTCGAAGACAAGACTAAAGGCTGCGTCTGAGGGACCCGGTCCTCGAAGACAAGACTAAAGGCTGCGTCTGAGGGACCCGGGCCTCGAACACGGACTAAAGGCTGCGTCTGAGGGACCCGGGCCTCGAAGACAAGACTAAAGGCTGCGTCTGAGGGACCTGGTCCTCGAACACGGACTAAAGACTGCGTCTGAGGGACCTGGTCCTCGAACACGGACTAAAGACTGCGTCAGAGGGACCCGGTCCTCGAACACGGACTAAAGACTGCGTCTGAGGGACCCGGTCCTCGAACACGAACTAAAGGCTGCGTCTGAGGGACCTGGTCCTCGAACACGGACTAAAGACTGCGTCAGAGGGACCCGGGCCTCGAAGACAAGACTAAAGGCTGCGTCTGAGGGACCCGGGCTTCGAAGACAAGACTAAAGGCTGCGTCTGAGGGACCCGGTCCTCCAACACGGACTAAAGACTGCGTCTGAGGGACCTGGTCCTCGAAGACAGACTAAAGGCTGCGTCTGAGGGACCCGGTCCTCCAACACGGACTAAAGACTGCGTATTCTGGACCCGGTCTTCGAACACAGACTAAATACTGTTACATTTCCTGGAGCGAGACTCTTCCATCGAGATCTTCTCTTCAAACTCCAGATCCACGGAGACGTTTTGAGGAGAAACTCTGGATATTTGAGACGATCCTGGTTCGACAGACGTACCCATATAACCTTATAGATATATATATATATATATACACATGTGTGTAAGAGGTATATTTATTAAGATGGAATTAACTTATTGTTATTTATTTCAGTCCATTTTTTTCTATTTATTTGAAATCTTTTGTCCAGGAAGTCGCTCGACACGTTTTTTCTGGAGGTTTCTGTCGTTTCTTTGGAGATGAAGTGGCTACGTTTGCACAGACGTTCGTGGAAAATATTGACGTGAAAGAGAAAAAAATGTCACAAACTTTATAGATTATTTAAGATTGTTTAAATATTCAATTATCCATTAAATTGAGGAAACGCGTCCAATAATAACTTCATGTTGAAAGATTTTCCAAGTTCATCACAGGCTTATTTTCTTCTAAATACTTTTTCTTCTCCAATGAACACGTGTATCACACGACTACGACTACGACAAAATCGCATCATGGAGTCGTGCAAGCGTGTTAAATGTAGCAAATACAAGGGGCTGGTGGTTATTTTCGTGACGTTGGTAAAAAATAGGGCTGCACGATATTGGAAATAAGTGCGATATTCGATATTGGTGTCTTGAATTGCGATATCGATATTAATGCGATATTTTTTCTTTCACCTAAAAATGTATTAATGCGAGTACTGTAGGCGATATTTACCTTTTGTTCATTTCCGCGCTTCAGTGTCGACATGATCGTAGAAAAAATATCACAACCAAATTCTTATAAAACTTCCGTGTCTATACCGAACCTAACAAGCTGCGCCGCACAGTTCACAGACGGACGGAGACGTAAACGACAACGAGACATAGAAGTACAAATTGACAACTTTACAGAACGTGACACTGATTGGTCGAAGTGTGTATTTAAGATATGCTTGATTTATACAATAAAAATGATAAATTATCAAATGTTTCCCATATGCATATCGATATTCTTTCGATATATTGTGCAGCCCTAGTAAAAAAGATATCGTCAAATATATTCATCGGTTTGGCGCGATACCACTTTTTCATGTTCAATATTCTTCCAAATCGATTAAATATTTCCCGCCCAATGACCAGTCCTACCAGTCGATCCCAGAACGTTTGAAAAGTCATTGTAGGAGAAAAAGAATGACTCGGTTTCCGAAGGTAAAGTTAAAGTTTTAAGTAGAAGTTATTGATATTTGTTCACGATTTCCAATAGAGACACGCCAACGATCCGACGAATAGGATCGAATTAATTCTTGTGAGTTTTTAGGCGAGTGTTTTTTTAAAAAACGTTTTGTTGATGAAAACCAAACAAGGAGAACAAACTTACTTTCGAGTCGTCGGTTGATTTCGTTCGAAACGTCTCGTCTTCTTTTCCGTGACGTCGAACGTTTCCGTGACGATCTGCTGTCGACGCTCCAATCAAAGTATTGTCTCGTCGTGAAAGGCTTTCATTGTTGACGTCGGTGCGAACGTAGCCACGATATCTCGCTCGTCTGTCGGCGCCGACCCGGAGACGCGAGGGAAAAAAAGGACCAAAGCATGTTTTTCCTTTGTTTTGGATTATTTCATGAGCGGCTGTTTTTGTTTTCTTTCTTTCTTTCCTGACTTGTTGTTTTTCTACTTTGCTTTGTTTGCTTTGGTCAAAGCCCGTCATGTGACCACGTCGACCGGATGAATCTCTGGTCACACTCGACGACATCTCATCGTATGTTTACCGAGAGACTCTTTGCTTCTTCGAACCTCACGGAGCTTCAGACAAAAGGACCAGAACCGTCGTGGTCGCGAGTCAAACCTCCGACGCGTGGGCCTCGACCCCGCTCGGATCCATCCCTCGAGTCACCGAAGCACCGAAGCCGCTGGAATCTCAGTCCATCAGCATTCGTTACCCGAACCCTCGTCCTGGCCCGACACCAACTCTGAGCAAAGGCTCCGACACCAGCGGCAGCTCTTACACCTCTTTTCTCTCTCGTCCTTCAGCGACACAAACATCCCCCTTTTTTTTTTAAACAACACAACAAACCAGACTTTTGTTGCCGCCGACAAAACTTTTCTGCTCAAAACACAAGTTCAATCCTGGAAGTTCAAGCTAGCCGCGGCTACGTTTAGCATCGAATCGAACACATTTCGCGGCTGAAGAAAACGTTGAAAATCCCGTCTTCGATCACGATGATGCAATGACTTGGAAGTGAAACCGAATCTCTCGGTTGTCGTCGAGCGACTCGAGTCGCTATAAATAGATCTGCTGGAGTTGTTGATATTTTAAAAGAAGCCAAAAGTAAAACCATCCTTTTCCTGAGTGAAAGGAAATCATTGATGGAGCAGAAAAGATCGTTAGCATCATTGGATCAGTGGAGTCGTCAGTGAGAGTTGAAGTAGAAACGAGGTCAGACCAAGAGAATCCTTGAACCTCCTGAGACCCCGAGTCTGATTCAAGGTCCGTCCACGTAGATCGTTTTACTTTGATCCACTTCAAGCTCGGTCGTTTAACGATTTCACAAAATAAATATTGAAAACACGACGCCGGGACTGTTAGCTTGTGCAGCAGCTTCGAGATCAAGTGTCTCCTGGTTTATAGCGAGAGTTAAGTCTTGACAACTCCGCGATAAACCAAATCCACAGAGTAGTGACCGTTTAATTTTCCACCTAAATTCAAAGCATCTCATTCATTTAAGGCGTCTCTACACAAACCTCTCAGTGACGGTGACCCGAAGAGCTCCCGTAATGCTTTGCCGCCCAGTCAACAGCTGTGGGTGACTTTTGACACTATAGACATAGATTTTAAATACAGTATTGTAGCGACCAATCATCTGTCACTAAATAGATCAGTGTGTAGAAAGGCATCATGGGAGTTCACTGTGTTTTAGCACCATAAGTAACTAATTAGTATTAGTATCGCTTTTTCAAGACTATACAAAACTCTGCAGCCAGAATTCTGAGCCGCTCTAGTAGAAGAACTCACATTTCTCCTTCAAACTCTTCACTGGCTGCTCTAGTAGAAGAACTCACATTTCTCCTTCAAACTCTTCACTGGCTGCTCTAGTAGAAGAACTCACATTTCTCCTTCAAACTCTTCACTGGCTGCTCTAGTAGAAGAACTCACATTTCTCCTTCAAACTCTTCACTGGCTGCTCTAGTAGAAGAACTCACATTTCTCCTTCAAACTCTTCACTGGCCGCTCTAGTAGAAGAACTCACATTTCTCCTTCAAACTCTTCACTGGCTGCTCTAGTAGAAGAACTCACATTTCTCCTTCAAACTCTTCACTGGCCGCTCTAGTAGAAGAACTCACATTTCTCCTTCAAACTCTTCACTGGCTGCTCTAGTAGAAGAACTCATATTTCTCCTTCAAACTCTTCACTGGCTGCTCTAGTAGAAGAACTCACATTTCTCCTTCCAACGCTTCACTGGCTGCCAGTTTCTTTCAGGATCATTTTAAAATTCTGGTTCTTACTTTCAGATCTATTCATAGTCAGGCTCCAGGGTGCGGTGATCAGTTTCCACCAAAAAGTTCTGTGGTTGAAATACCTTATAATTGGTTGAACTTAAAGTATTCTACATATCAACATGTATTAAAGCTCCTTCCTGTCCCAGCTCTGGACAAATAAACCCATAAAACAAAGTCCTGGGGTCGAGAGGACGTCGTCTTATCACGACTTTGTTTTACTAGATCTGGAATCGAGTCACAGCTTTTTATTGTCGCTCCATCTTCAGGTCCTTCGACCATCACTAGTAAACTAATCCGACTTACATCATCATTCCATCGAGACGTCGGAAAAACAGTCACGCGAAGGCGACTGACAAAAGCCCGAAGTGTCTGCGGTGGAGACACTTGACATTTTTCCATGTTTTGTTCACGTGTTTGGACGAGTTTCTCCGAATACCTGGAGATAAAACATCGTCTTCCTTGACGAGAGAAGACGCTTTTAAAACCTGCGTCGCCGCAGACGAGACGACGTTGAGGTGGAACAAAAGACGGACGTTCAGGTCTCCACGTGAACACGGATTAGGGACCAAAGGTATCCGTGGCCCCCCCGACAACCAGCTTTACACCGTAATCCCAGCAACACAGAACAAATCCACAGCCTCGACATGAATTCAGGCCAAACGCTCGACAGAAACGCCGGCTTTTATCGGAGCATACCTCATCAATTGGATCATCTTTACAACCGATTCATGCGTAAGCCTTTCCAGATGAGAATGTGCAGTCGGGAGACTTCCCAGAAGCCTCGGGAGCGTCTCACGAGCTGAGGTGCGAAGAACTCGACAATTCATCTGGACACAAACAGAAAGTGAAGGAATGCTCAGCGTTCAGGCTCCGTTCGTGGGAACTCAAGCAACCAATGGCGTCGCGTGTTACAGAACCAAAGCTCTCTCTCTCTCTGCGAAATTTATTTTTGTACAATATTCATTTTATAACTTTTTACAGAATAAAAACTTGTTTCTACTAAACTAGACGCGTCTCAGTCGTCATTGGTTTGAAGGACATCATGGAAAATGAAAAGGTTCTCCAGTCGAGTGCTTGGCATTCTTGGACAGCACGTCGACAGAGTCCAGTAAAGACAGTTGGCAGAGAAGTTCCACCGGGTTCTGGAATGTTTCCGTCGTGCCCGAAGACGTCGCTTCCAGAACCGGGCGACAAGGATCGACGGCGAGCTCGGAGGCGTCTTCGGAAAAAAAACAGTTTTCAAATATGTCACATGTTTTTCTTCCAAGACTTTCCTTCAATAGTCGTGTATTTGTTTAAATCCCAAATACATTTTCACGCTCATTTAACGTACTGAAGGATGTTAGTTCAGTTTAGACTCTTGAGACTCAAACCATCTGAACAGACATTTTTAAATTAAACTAGACGGAGAAGTTTTTGATGTCGTGAAAAAAGTTTTGAGTTGAATGAATGAAAAAACACGAGGATAGAAACAAGTAAAACT